>NC_133788.1:18911176-19005044 GCF_003597395.2 Chelonoidis abingdonii
GGTCTTTTACAAGATAACTGGCCACTCCCAGGATGGTATGTGCATATCCAATTCCTGTTGTCAGTATAGACACACTTAAACCTCCTATTGTGTGTCCTATCAATAATTATATTTGTGTTTTTTTATTATGTACTATCGCCTGGTCTATGAGCTCATACCTACTCTAATCCTCTCAAAATAAATGACGCGAGTTCTAATACCTGTGGATCTTATTACCAACAATTACCAATTTTTCCCTATTTTTACTGCACTTAAGGGTGCAAGGATACAAAGAAGATTTTAAGAAGATCTTTAAAAAAAATTAGAAATCAATAACATTTCAGACTCACTCCTATTGTATGCAGCTGGATTAAATTTATTTAGCCAGGATCCTTTCCAACAAGACTTGAAGTACTAAAGCTATGAAATGCAATTGTCACCCTAAGTGAAATATACACCAAAGGAAAATAAATGATGAAATTTCTTTAAAGAATATATTGAATCAAGTATGCAGAAAAAACTTGGGAGCTAGAAGTGGGGAGGAAGTACTTTGTTCTTAATCTTATACAATAATTACTAATTTATTTGCATTTTGATTAGCTTCATAGACTGTAATTGCTAATGCCATACCAAAGCAAAGAGCCTTCCCAAACTCCATGATAAAAAGATTCCCAGAAACTTTCCCAAAGAACTTAAGTCCCATGGATTTTCAATGAGATTTTGAAAGTGGGATTTAGGCCCTTTTGAAAATTGTACCCATAGTCCAAAACAACTTTATTCTGGCTATACTATTTAACATGCTGAAAACTCACTACAGGCCAGATGCTGACGTCCTCACCGTTTACTCAGGCAAACTCTAAGGAACTACCGAGGAAAAGATAAACCCTCCCTCTCTCTATCACAGTTACCCCTGCAGGAGGGAATCTCCACAAGGATCACCCCCTTACAGAGCTCCTCCTCTACAATTTCATTGGGAGGTTGGTGTTTTCCCTTCTTCGAACAGTTCACTTAACCTGCCCTGAAACCTGACAGATCCATACAGATCCCAAGGTATCTGCAGGAGACTTGTGCCCCCACATTGGTTCCAGCTCCTGGTGGTCCTACTATGCCCTTTGCAGTGCAGTTTCAATGTAGCCTTGCTATAGAGACTCCTCCCCTCCCCTTTGGCCTGGCTACTCTCAGCAGCTCCAAGTGGGAAGTAGCTTTGTAGAAACCATAATACTTGGGGGAGGGGGGGTTGTTTGTTTGCCCAAAAGCTTCAAAGGGCTGGAGGAGAAATGATGCACAACCCCCTTAGCCTTGTTCACTGCCCAATCTTCCCAGTCTCTGCCCACTTGCCTAGCTCAGAGTGGGCAGAGACCACAGAAGACCTTCCAGAGTCCAACAAAAGGTGCAAGGAGTTGATGCTGCAGGGGCACAGGAAATGTGTGCGCAGAGGATCCTTATTTGGAGTGGATGCTTACTTGCTGTATACACTTGAAATGTCTGAAGTTTGTAATTTCAGAGGCCCATTTAAACATCCAAATGGATGTACACAGAAATTGGTGAGAGCACAAAACAGAAGCCACCTGGAAAGGTGCCTGCTGAAGCAATGTTCACCCAGCACTCAGGCCGTTCCACTCACTCTGACCTACAGAGCCATCGCTTCTGAAGTCCTCTGTACTATGTACTAATGGAGGCTCCCTATTTACTGATGATCACAATGAGGTTCAAACTGCAGGGACTTGCACAGTTCCCTTATGGTAACAAACAACAAAAAAAACACATTGAACAAGGCAAATCAATGGCACTAAGTTTGGAATTTGCACTCAAAACCATGATTGATCACACCTCACCCAAATACTTCTACCTAGTTTTGCATGTATGAAAGTTTTGTCCCCAGCACAATACGCTATTAGAAGACATCCCCTCCCCACACAAGATATGCACAATACAAAAAGTACAGGAAAAGAACGTAAGTGGATAAATAAAAACACAGCCTTGACTGCTAACTTTTCAAAGCAGCACACAAAGGTTTGGCTGCCCAGCTCTTATTAATGTAATTGAGAGTTGTACAGATAAGCACTGCATACCAATCTGAAAATTTATGGTGCATCATTTTGATTGTACCAGGAATTCCCATGGGACATTTTGCAACAGTGCACCGTGTCAAAGTTCCTCCTCTACCTTGGTGGGTCCTGTGCTTATTGGCGGATTTCCTCACCTCAGAAATCTTCCCCTATGGGGGAACCCACAGTCCGGGTCAACTCCTCCTGTGTCTGATCAGGAGTTGGAAGGTTTGGGGGGAACCCGGGCCCGCCCTCTACTCTGGGTTCCAGCCCAGGGCCCTGTGGATTGCAGCTGTCTATAGTGCCTCCTGTAACAGCTGCATGACAGCTACAGCTCCCTGGGCTACTTCTCCATGGCCTCCTCCAAACACCTTCTTTATCTTCACCATAGGACCTTCCTCCTGGTGTCTGATAATGCCTGTACTCCTCAGTCCTCCAGCAGCACACACTCTCACTCTCAGCTCCTTGCGCCTCTTGCTCCCAGCTCCTCACACACTCCACAAACTGAAGTGAGGTCCTTTTTAAATTCAGGTGTCCTGATTAGCTAGCCTGTCCTAATTGATGCTCGCAGTTTCTTAATTGGCTCGAGGTGTCTTAATTATCCTGCTTCTCTTAATTGGTTCTAACAGGTTCCTGATTACTCTAGTGCAGCCCCTGCTCTGGTCACTCAAGGAACAGAAAACTACTCATCCAGTGACCAGTATATTTGCCCTCTACCAGACTCCTGTACCCCACTGGTCTGGGTCTGTCACAGCACAAATTAACCTCAGAATCCTGGCCAAACTTAAACGTTGATCATTACATATTGTCTACCCAAAAATCACCATACAGTTTCAACTGGGAAAAGTATTCTTTACGTCCTGTCTTAAACTACTGTGAAGTATTGCTCTGTTTCATCCTAGAAGTGAACTGAGATCAACTGTAAAATACTCTAGAAGAAAAGCACAACATAAATCTAAGGCATCATACAATATAACCAACCGTAGGAATGTATCTGATATACAGGAAGCTGATAAGTTAATTGCAAAGTTATCTAAAAAACAGAAGTACTCTGCAGTAAATGCCACTGTTTCCAAACAAAGAAACAATATTATTCTTATGAAATAAGATATGATTGAGGTCCGCATTTTATTGGTTGTCTCAATGGTATTCATTGCATCAGACAGCAGAATGCCAGTCTATATATATCTTCCAACTAAAACAAATATTACATGTTATTTATCACTATTCTAGCTAAGTGCACACCTCTCATGGAAATTTACTGAAATTCAATCCAAACAATCCAAATATGTGTGTATACTGGAAGTGGAAATATACAGCTTCTTAATAGAAGAAATGTGGTTATAATGCCTAGGATGGCTGAAGAGAAAAAATAGCGTTCGAAGGTCAAATGTGATTAAGTTTGTCTTGTCTGATTCTGATTACGTTACTGAAAGTGAAGGGGAAAAAAACCCAAATTAGTGGTGATGAGACAGAATTCAGGACAAGGAAGAGTACTTACTAAACAAAGAAAAGGTGACTATCTTGTTCATATCAGTATTTTGTATCATTTACTGGTTGTGTTAAAGGGCAAATCAAGTTATTGAAGTTAACAGCAAATTCCCACTGATTTCACCGGGTCCTACTCAACAATCAGAAAACTGTCTCAAATCACAAATTTTTAAAAAGTACATTTGATATTTTCAATTAACATCTAAGTGTGCCTCTGCCCTAGTAAAATTTATTCTAGAGATGAATACTTTTATAGAGAAATTTTATCCTACAGTCAGTATATTAGCTACTTTCTCTTCCCAAGCACAACAGACAAATTAATATCCCTTCCATGTTTGACTACACACATAAAATACAGTTAATAGGAATATTTGGTAGAATAAAAATAAAAACAGACAACATTGCTATGCTAATAAAATTTTATAAACCATAGTATATTTATTATTTTACCACACTGCACTGATGAAGGGAGATATTTTATCTTCTCCCTTCATTATTGATCTTTTCCATCCAAGATTGATGGTAGAGGGACCATGTAAGAAATAAACTGCCCAGAAAATTCTCTCTCAATACTGTACACATGCTAGAAAATCAGCGGGCAGAATTGTACAAACTACCATACAAAGCAGTTTATAAAGTACTCTGGGATCCATCAGGATGAAAGGAAATATACAGCTTTGGGAACATAGGAATTGTCATAGAGGATTAAACCATTTAGTCCAGTATGCTGTCCAAGAGTGGCCAATACCAGATATGGAAGTAGGTGGCAGAATCCATGCAATGGACAGATGTAGAATGTTTTCATTGCCCTTATGGGGGAGTTTTTCCATACACCTAAATATTTTTTTCTCGCCTATCTTTGGACTCCTTCTGCTCCCCATCCCATATTTACAAACATTTATTTATGTCTCATTGCATTGATTCCTGTAGCAATTCTGGTTCCTGAGCACTATACAAACAAATTATAATTAAAAAAATCCAGCATTTTTATCCCAGCATTATTTTCCCATTCTCTCCACCTTACAACACTTGCTTGTTTGGCTATAAAATATGAAACACCATAACACTGTGTATTTATTGTCAGTGGGTGGTACTGCACAGCGTAGTATAGTGTCACATAAATTCTAAACACATGCATAAGGAAGTTTTATGCACTTTACTATAGTAAGCAAATCAGGTTTGTTTGTGGTTTTTTTAGAATTCAAACACTTATTCTTCCTTTACAAGTGGTCAGCCTTGAATTCTGCTCCTTAGAGATTCACTACTCACTGGGGCTGAAATGATCCAGGAAACTAGAAAGGCATCTCTTTTTAAATATAGTTACTGAGACATGATCCAATTCATCTGTTCAGTTATTAAATTTGAAGTTTGTTTCATATGACATCAGCCTAAAACTTGGTACATGGGTTGTTTGATCAGATGCAATATATTTAAAAAAAATTAACTTTACTATATTTTTGTTTATTTAGATAACTGCAAAATATACAATTCGTTAGAATTCTGCTCTAATACAAAAGGGTCTTAAATTTGGAAAATATGTTCAGCTAGGAGTAATTGCTTTGTGATGGAATTTTCAAAGAGACTTCAGAGCCCTGTTGAAAATGCCACCCTTAAATTTTTTTTTTTTAAAAACTACTATTTTCAGACCCCCATAATCATGCAATATGTAGGCACAATGGGATGAATTAAGAGCAGAGTGGCAGCATGAACAATGAACGACCAGTTCATTTCAATGACATATTCAGTATTGTTTTAATGTATTTTTGTACTGAATTATAACAAAGCACAAATAAATCGCACAATATATACAATCCCCCACGGGGGGCGGGAGGGAGGAATCTTTCAATCACTTTCTGCATACACAATGATATTACCCAATAACACTAAACACACGAACAAAAGAACTCAAGGTTTTTAACTAGGGATTTAGTTAAACTTCATCAGCATTGTATTTACATGGGTCAAGCAGAACAAGTGAAAGTTTTACTGTCAGCGTACTTTGCAGGTTAGGTTATTAATCCACATGAAGTCTGTTGAGATAGCCCTTAAGGTACAATCAGTTTTCAAATGTTGTGAAGAGGGTGTTTAAAATTGAGGTTAAGTGTATTTACCAAGGCATGGATTTTATCCTATAACAAGTATGAGAAACATAGCGGGGGGAAAAAATCTTTATATCTGCTTTAAACATGACAGTGTAGGATATTATAATTATATATAAAAGCAGCAAGGAGTCCGGTGGCACCTTAAACACTAACAGATTTATTTGGACATAAGCTTTTGTGGGTAAAATACCTCACTGCATCTAAAGAAGTCCACCGGCATGAAGGTGCCACCGACTCCTTGTTATTTTTCTGGATACAGACTAACACGGCTACCCCCTGACAATCATATATGTATACATCACATACATGTACTGTGTATGTGTATATGTGTGTGTATATTGCATACATATAGGGCACACGACACATTATATCTGTTTATGTTCTTTTATATTGTATTATTATTTGTAATATAGCAGCACACAATGTATTTACACACTGTAACAATTCTTGCTATTTTCTTCTCATTGAATATTACAAATAATCAGAAGGGTGACAACATAGGAATTTCCAGTGGAAAAAAAAGTAGGTGAATATGAGCTAAACTTAAAATAAACCAAATAAAACTGGACTTTTAAAACCATAAACTTCCCAGTCTATTAGAAATAAAGCAAGTGCAAGTGTGATTTACATTCCTCAGACACCTACAGCTATTATTCATTTCCGAGAAGCAATACCCAAGAGCATGGTTTTGCATGATTCATATTAGACTTATGCTAGTTCTGTACTTTCTGTTTACACCTGTGTAGATGGCAGAGATTTTTGAAAAACCATATTTTTCTTCTGGACAACCTAAATAAACACTATGATGCATCTTTTACAAATATCTAGCTGCCATTTATGTTGAAAATTTGATATATTCCAAGGGTTGATTCTACAGAAATTCTATATAGCAGTCAAGAACCATCAGGGTCATTTCCTCTACATGAGTTATGTTTTGACTGGATTTTTCAATTTTTACTATGGCAACATATGGCCAATCAGAATAAGAGAGTCCCATCTGTTTGCAATTGGTTTCAGCTATTACGTTTTAGTTCACTGGTAATATTTTGCATACTAAACTAAGTATGCGTTAAGTGAGCTTTTATTTTTTTAAAAGGTAATACTGTTCTGTAAGAAGGAAAAGATCATTTAATTCTAATTCACCACTGGTAATTAATGGAATGGTTTCACAATTTTATTTTTTTGTACTATCCTCAACACCCATACAAAGTTCAATTCTGAAATAATGTTACTGATCTTTACTAAAAGTAAAGATCTAAAAGTGGAGGAATTTGCAATCCCATCCAGAAACATAAATGTCTTGATTGTTTATATTAAGGTCTTATATAGCGTTCATTGTGTTGAGAGATCACCAATAATTGTCTCAAGCTGTAATTTCAAACATTTACAGGCAATGGTTTATAACAAAACAAGACTGCTTTTGGCATGGAAACTACATATTGGGGGCTTGTCCAACTAGTTCTGGGTGAAATTCAGCTCTCATCACTTCCCAAGATGACTTCCCACTAAACAAACACCTGGGCTGAGAGAACGACTGGATGAACCAGGACTGCAAGCCTGGGCTACATTCATATTTATTGGATTAGTTTTAATCTATGCCATTGTTTCTTTTTGAAAAGTATTCCATTTAAATATTTTAAAAGCCTTTTAATACAACATATTGCCATATTTGAACACAGTTAAAATGCTTTAGATAATGCTACCCTAAGATGGTCAACCATTATAATGAATTAGAAAAAAACAGGGGGCGGCATTTATTATATTTGAATTTATAGTCACAGAGCAATATATTATATACGTTACTGATAGAAGTTACTAGCAAAGAGGAATTCCAGATGCCCTGAAAATGTGACTTACCAGATGATTATATTTACTCAACATCAGCTAAAACAAATTATATATTTATAGGACAGGGAAGTTTTTAAGATTAGTGTCTGATAAGGAAATAAATAAACCATATACCAAACACAAATAGTAATCAGAGGACTTAAGTTATTAAACCTACTGTGCAACAAATCATCTCACCAGTGTATATGATGAAACTCTCTAAAATAAACACCTGATAAATCATCCATACAGAGACACAGTTGAATATAAACATACACAATATACACAATCAAATGACAATTTCAGGACAGATTTATTAGCTTGTAGATGTTTCTAATTATTTGAAAACTGTAGTCTTACTGTCAATAGCAAAAGCAAACAGTAATAAGACACTAAATCTCAGATAAATGAGGTCGTTTACTGAAGAAATGAAGAATCAGAGAGAGTGAGCAAGAGAATTAAACCCACCTTGCAACGTAAAGAAAACATATGGTGGGTAATGGCAGTGTTCCACTATATTATCACATGCATCAGCTCTGTAACTGTGTCATTACCAACAAGGTTTGCTATAAGTACTAACACAAGAGATACAATGCAGAAGGCATTCAAGAGGGGAAGCAGGGGGAAAAGATTTACTACATTCAATTATTTTTGTTAAGAAGTTTCCTCTAAGGCACAAAAACATAATATATTGTACTTTCCATTACCTGGTGCAAATGTAAAACACATCTGAAAAATACATTTCTTCCTTAAAACATATTAAAACAACAAGTAAGATGTCATGGCGTTAGTTTGATAGATTAACTGTCATTTATTAATGTTGTATTACATTAGTTAATAACAAATTAATATCATCATACACATTTTACCCCCTTTACATTAAAAAAATATGAATTTCCAATTTTGAATTCTAGGATGGCTGTTTGACACTAATGTAAGACAAGATGACTAACAAACATACGACAGTTTGAAAATGTAACACATTTAGAATTAAAAAAAACACTTTGCAATCTCAGCCACCTCTTGAGATTAAAATAATTTTTATTATAAGCTCTAACCCAAGCTTTTTTTCACTGTGATACTGATTTGACTTGACTACACACACACACACACACACACACACACACACTCTTGCACTTTATGAAACAGCTCATAAAGACCATTTCATCATATTATATACCAAGTTTACTCTAACTGTCCCTACTATAATTTGAGGCTAGGCTCTTTCACCAACATCCAGTTAAATAAAATCTCACTAGCACAATAGATTCATGGTTATTTATGGTAAAAAGAGCAGAAGATTAGCATGTTTTGATATACACTTTATTTCTATATACTTATTTTTTATATGCCCTGATCACCAGGAATGGAGACTCGTCTCATTTGCTGGTATTTCTTTTGTGCATGTCCACATTTTTCTTCAAAGCATACAAATAAATATTAAGCAACTTGGTATAAGGTTCAGACAGAAACAATTAAAGCCTGAAATACTACCTTGTCATATATGTGGTCAACTCTGTTCTTGCATGTTTAGTGTTTCATATATACCACTCTGTGCATATTTCAATAAAAATAAAGCCTATCACATTGATACATAGCGAAGTGTCACTCCTGGCTCCATACTAAAAATAAAACTCCAGACATATTAAATAGATTAAAGACCTCTGCCTGCACCTTGAGTTTAAGTATCAACTCAAACTACACACCAAAATAAGGTTAAATGATGTACAGCAACCAGCCAAGCCTTGTGATCTACCAATCCAGGGGTGAGTCTTGAAGGCCCCAGGCATCACTACAGTATTACTAACGCTTTTCAAAAATATGAGTTAGGCCTCAAGAACCATGAGATTGGCATAAAAACTACGAGATTAAAAAAAATAAAATAAACCACACACTTTGGGTACTTTTACTTTGCCCTTTGGTTTGAGTCTTTAGGATGCAGTTGGGCAAGGCTGCCCAGAGGATTCAGGGGGCCTGGGGCAAAGCAATTTCGGGGGCCCCTTCCATAAAGAAAAGTTGCAATACTATAGAATACTATATTCTCGTGGGGGCCCCTGAGGGGCCTAGGTCCTGGGGCAAATTGCCCAGCTTGCCCCCACTCTGGGCAGCCCTGCATTTGGGTCACGTATTCCGCACAATCCTGAGGATTAATATTTTTATTTTTTAAATGAAAACTAATTCCTGTCTATTCACACACTTCTAGGAATTGAAGCTTTAGAAAAAACACACTATACCACAAGAGCAGCCACTCTGCTTCTATGTCCTTACCATGCAGAAAGGATGCAGATTTGCCAAAGCCACAGATCCCACCTAGCCCTTTTGAAAGGAATCAGGCCCTTTTAAAGAGCTTGCACATTTCACCTGTGAACATCATTGAGCTTGCTGTCTGCCACTACCACCAACTGTGGCCCATTTTAATTCTGCGCTCTGAGCCCAGATAAAAGTCCATCCTTTCATACCAACCAACTTGCAATTCCTCTCACTCATCTTTGAAGCTGCTACCTGCTAATCTCCAGACCAACCCACATTTTTTCTGAAAGATCAAATTCCTTATTAACTAAATTAACTCCAAAACAGATTATCACTATTGCAACAAAGAGGGGACTACAGGCCAATATGCTGATGGAAAATTTGTCCCTGACTGCAAATGTAGTGATTGATGAAACCTAGTGCATGTTGTGGAGACCCTGGGCCCTGAACCAAAAGTTAACTGCTAGCCTTTCTTAATAACCACACCCTAGCTGACACTGCCAACGCACTGAGCTGAAAAACCTCCTGATTGGCCATATGTACAGCTCACCACATCTCCTGTCCCAGCCAGTTCAACCCCTTATACACTCTTCCCCAACCATGGTCCCTTCAAGGAACCACGAGGTGTGCCCGCCCCAGGTTGGCCAGTCACATAGCAGACCCCTTGAAGCAAAGCCATGGACCCTTTCCCTCTCACTCCAGGGCCATATGAAACTTGTAACTCATGAGTAAATGGAGATGCTCTGATTCCTTTTTCATGTTCTGCATGAGGGACTAGGGAGAGGTAGAACCTCCCAAAGCATTGTCTGCTAAGCCAAGTGACTCAGAAGCTCGGAAGTCCCTGTGGTAGGAAGAAACTGGAGGAGAGAGAAAAGTAAGTACTGTTCCCTCTAAAAGGGTATGGTCATTGTTCAATATACCACATGCTCATAATTGGAATGACTGATTTAAGAAAATGTTATTTGCACATCATATTAGCCACCTGCATATTGTGTTGTTGATAATGATACATCAGAGTCATGGCCGGCTCCAGGCGCCAGCTTATCAAGTAGGTGCTTGGGGTGGCAACTCGGGAGTGGAGCGGCACTTTCAGGGATTTGGCGGAGGGTCCCTCACTCCCGCTCGGAGTGAAGGACCTCAGGCTGAATTGCTGCAGATAGCGATCGTGGCTTTTTTTTTTTTTTTGGCTGGTTGGGGCATCAAAACCCCTGGAGCCGACCCTAATCAGAAGACTATGTTGATATAAGAGTAACAACTTAACTTTTAGATTTAATCTCATAGTAAAATGTTTTCTCTAAGTTCTGAAGCACAAGACAGAAAAATTGTACTTATAAAGTACTAGACTTTAAACCCCTTTACATTGTCTCAATTTAGAAAATTAACTCTTCCAAAACTTTCAGACTGCATGAGCACACTAGTACTAGCTGAAATGCCGTTTTTTGTTAAATCTAACCATTTTAAGGGAAAATGTTTCCAATGTTATGTATTTCCATTAAATTGGCCACAAAATGTTATTTTTAATATACACATAAAAACTCCAGAAAAATATACAAACCACATAGACAAAACATGAATATTCTTAGCAATATCTTGAATATAAATATATGTGCAGTGTTTAGGATTAAAATATTCATAATTTAACAGATTTACACAGGCCATAGATCAGCCTAGAAGATGCTTGTGTGGAAGACTATTATATAATTTACAAGGCTGATATAAAATACATCACCACATCAAATTCATGACAGACACAAGGAAAATATAAAACATATGTGAGCTTTATTTCGCTTTATGAGTTTCTTTTTCAAATATATGAATCTAACTATAAACTGTCAATTCTGCTTTTCATATAATTTACTTATTACATTCTAAATGTAAACTTTTTTTAACCAATAAAAGATGCACATCTATAAAAAAAGATTGTATTGCTGATTAAGACACAATAACATATGGGCTATATTTTTCATTAACTTGCATTACCTCTGAAAAATTATTATTGCTGATACCTTTTTGAAGGAAATGATTAAAACAAATAGCAGTCAGTCCTCATGGAATTTTCCATAAAGGCAGCCATTTTAATGAATTCATCTGGCCAGTCTCTCTCAGTTTTCTGGTAGGTTTTCATTTTCTATCAGTTTTGATAAAATTTTGCAAAATTCCAAATAATTTTAGATATATTTTATCTACCTACTGTTTATTGGAGTTCACCAAGAACTCAGCTTGATGCCAGTCTTGTCACTCAGGTTCCTTTATTTGGCATACAGCAAATGTGTTTCTGGAGAGGAACAGAACAGTCTGTATATGAGGTAAATATTTACCAATTCACCCATCACTGAAGTTCACCTCTGGAGTGGAATAGAACAGTCTGAGTTGATCAGATTCAAGCATAAGGGGTGGGTATTGGACAGTAGTTTTCAAACTGTGGTACACGAACTCTTGTCAGGGGGTACACAAGAAAAATCCTATAATAGCGGACAATGCATTTTATTTAGTAAGACATGGCAATCTAACCACATAGGTATAGTATAACCCTATCTCATATGAGGGTACATGGTAGACTACATTATTTGGAAAGAGGTACACAGCCCCAAAAGTTTGAAAACCTCTGGTATAGGGTGTACCACGTACCCAAAGTTACACAGCAAACCTCTTCCTTTAAACACATTGAGACATTACATTGCATTACACAATTTGGGATTGGCTCGGCTACTTTGTAAGAACCAATCACTGTACAGCATGCTCTGTCCACGCATTGTCCATGTATGACTTACTCTTTACCTCATCTTTACATTCCTGATTTAGCTTATCCATTGTTATCGTGTCTATTGTAAATGGTTCCCTGGGTATTCACCCTTATTTTAGCTAGTATAGACATTATTTTTCTAGACTTCTGATCTATTTACCTCCCTAATCCTAACTCCCAAGAAATGAGGCCTCCTCCATGTCCACTTACTCATGCCAAGCCAGGACTACTTGTTTCCTAGATGATCCCTGACAGGAGTTTGTCTAACCTGCTCTTAAAAATTTTCAGTGATGGAGATTCCACAACCTCCCTGGACAATTTATTCCAGTGCTTAACCACTCTGACAGTCAGGAAGTTTTTCCTGATGTCCAACCTAAACTGCCCTCGCTACAATTTAAGTCCACTGCTTCTTGTCCTATTCTCAGAGGTTAAGAAGAACAATTTTTCTCCCTCCTCTTTATAACAACTATTTATGTACTTGAAAACTGTTATCGTGTCCCCTCTCAATCTTCTCTTCTCCAGACTAAACAAACCCAATTTTTTCAATCTTCCCTCATAGATCATGTTTTCTAGACCTTTAATCATTTTTGTTGCTCTTCTCTGGACTTTCTCCAATTTGTCCACATCTTTCCTGAAATGTGGTGCCCAGAACTGGACACAATATTTCGGTTGAGGCCAAATCAGCAAAGAGTAGAGTGGAAGAACTACTTCTCGTGTCTTACATATAATACTCCTGCTAATACATCCCAGAATGATGTTTGCTTTTTTTTTTTTGCAACAGTGTTACACTGTTGACTCATATTTAGCATGTGATCCACTATGACCTCCCCAGATCCCTTTCCACAGTGCTCCTTGCTAGGTAGTCATTTCCCATTTTGTATGTACACAACTGATTGTTCCTTCCTAAGTGGAGTACTTTGCATTTATCCTTATTGAATTTCATCCTATTTACTTCAGACCATTTCTCCAGTTTGTCTAAATCATTTTGAATTTTAATCCTATCCTCCAAAGCACTTGCAACCTCTCCTAGCTTGGTATCATCCACAAACTTTATAATTACTCTCTCTGCCATTCATTATATCATTAATGAAGATATTGAACAAAACAAGACCCAGAACTGATCCTTGTGGGACCTGATTAGATATGCCCTTCCAGCTTGACTCTGAATCACTGATAACTACACTCTGGGAAAAAAATTTCAACCAGTTATGCACCCACCTTATAGTAGTCCATCTAGGTTGTATTTCCTCACTTTGTTTAAGAGAAGGTCATGCAAAATAATATCAAAAGCCTTACTAAAGTCAAAACATACCACATTTACCACTTCCCCACATCACAGGCTTGTTACCCTGTCAAAGAAAGCTATTAGGTTGGTTTGACATGATTTGTTCCTGACAAAGCCATACTGATTATTACTTATCACCTTATTATCTTCTAGGTGTTGAAAACTGATTACTTAATTATATGCTCCATTATCTTTCCAGGTACTGAAGCTGATTCTCCACTGTCTTGTGCCAATAAAATTGAAATATTGTAGTGGAGAAAGAGAGTCTTAATTTTGTTTGGTGAGGATAACAAACTAATACCCCTAACCACTGCAAAAAATTCCATGGGAACTTTAGTTACCATGATTGGTTGGAGCGGCCTCTGAACATAAAAAAAAGCCAACAAGCTGCCAATAGTGAGAAACAGGATAACTGTATGTTGTAATACAAAAAAGGGAACTAATTCCACAACTCTTACTCTAGTGAGTAGTTCCAGTATCAACACTGGAACACTTGGCACAAGTAGAATCTGTTTCTGAAACCAAAGGTTTGCAGGAGCAGGCCCCAGATTACCATAGTAAGATACAAGATATTAGCATTATGATAATTAACTGAGGAAAACAGGAAAATACACTGTCACTAAAGTAACTGGTCCTGTAAACCAAAACCCAGAAATAACAACACTCCTGCTCTATTTATATCTTCCAGTTCTGGGATAAGGGCAGGAAGATGAAAGATTGAGTATGTGGATTCAGGGGACTAAAAAAACGACAGTTTCACCTATACATGCCCATATATACCAGCCTGCAGTTGCCTCAGTCCAATGGCACCTGCACCATGTTTTGATCCTGCCAAACCCCTCCTTTATTAGAATCTCCTAGCTCCCCCCAGAAGAGTATGGAGAACTTTTTACTTTGTGAGATATGGATTAATTGAATCTACTGCTGTTTCCCAAGGAAAATGTATTTGTTGAAAAATATTAGAAAAGATTCTGATTTCTTTTTAAAAAATCTGCTGTACAGGAAAATGAAAAATTGCTTTGATTTTGGCTTTCATGTTGACACTCTAAAATGCTAAACAGAAGTTCTGAATAGTATGAAATGACACTTTCCCATCCATTTTGAACGGAACAGGAAAAAAAAACAGAATTCCATGAATGTCTCTCATTTATTAAGATTCTGTTAAATAGAAAGGAACAGCAGATCTCTTCAGGAATCCTGACAGAGCCAGTCTCCAGAAACCAGTAGCCTAGTGAAAGGTATATGATACACTGGTGATAACTCAGCAGTAATTCAAAAGCAAACAAATCCTGCTAGAATGAAAAATCAATGAGCTTGCAGAACTTTTGACAATGGAAGGTCTCTCTTCCTGTGGGATCAAGTGGAGAAGCCCCATTAACAGAGCAGCCATCTGCTTTTTCTTCACCTTTATGTATTGTTTCACTATTTACATAACTTTCTCCCTCCTCTATATAAGGGTACAGGGGACTGGACAAATAAGCCCAATAGCTGCAGAAAAAAATACATGGGTGAAAGAGAAGAGAGCCGTACAAGAGCCATTTAAAAGAAAAAGAAGAGTACTTGGAAGTGAAGTAAGCCAGCTCTTAGCGCACACAATATTTCTATGGACAGAGATGCCAATAAACCAATTAGGCCCCAATCCTGACACGTGCTAAACTTTACTCATCTTGAGTAATCCTATTGAAGTCAGTGGGACTATTCATGTGACTAAAATTAAACATTTGTGTAAATCTTTTGTAAATCCTTTCTAGGCCTCTGACTCAGCACTTGGCAGAGGAGTCAAAAATCAAGGTTGAATCCTCATGATTCCTTTAGATGCAGCCTCACAAAACACTGATTCTGTCTCCAAGGGCAACATTGGCAACACAATCCAATGCATGAATTACAGGTTTTGTGTCAAGTATCAGAGGGGTAGCCGTGTTAGTCCGGATCTTTAAAAGCAGCAAAGAGTCCTGTGGCACCTTGTAGACTAACAGACGTATTGGAGCATGAGCTTTCGTGGGCGAATACCCACTTCGTCGGTTTTGTGCGTGTTTCACCTGTTGACATAGCAGCTATAAGAAAGGAAATGATGTACCACCATATGCCATCATTATCTTGTTCCTTCACAGGGATCAGACATAAGTTGAGGAAGCAGAGGAGAAAAAATTAGAGAGCTGAGTATACAAGACTGCAAATACAATCACAAATCAGACATCAGCATTTAGTATTTTGACATGTGTCATCAAGGACAACCAAAAGAAAACTGGTCTAAATCCCAGTCAGTGATGTGGACTGCGTAAAGGAATGTAAAAAAACCATGGAGCATATAATTGCTACAGCTCCACCACCTCTACTAAGTGTAAAAGAAATCAGTTTGTTAGCAAAGTAATTAGAAAAAACATATACATCCTTACCCAACTCCTTACAATATTACCTTCTCTCCTCCTATATCCCTTTTACAATACTGTAGAGAACAGACAAAGTTTTCTTCAATATATTGGACTCTCTGAAATTTACCATTGGTGTGAAAGGATGACAGTCTATCGACTTTAATGCACACCAGCATAAAACTTGGCCTTTTTCTTTCAGTGAAATGTCTACAAGTAGTTCTTTACCACTAAAATTCTGCTGTTAGTTTCTTTCTTACCATATACATCAAAACAACTTAACTCTCCATTGAAAGTTTACTGGGAACAATCTGATTTTACATTATAATTATCACACAAACAAGTTTATGAAATATGAGAGAAATATTTTCACTGTTATACGTTTTAATATCTTAAATGACTACAATGATATAAATTTATTTTATTTTAAACATCTTCAGATTAATGCGGACTGTATACTTCAATTTCACTTTCCTTCATTTTATAAGCAAATTCTCCAAACTTACTCCGCGTAACTAATATATATTAATCAGAAAAGAAAACCCAGGGTTAGCATTCATCACCTTTGTCAATTTTTATCTAAAACTTGATTAGTCATAACTTGTGTGTTCTAAGATTACCTCAGAGTGCTGAAAAATTTGGTATCAAATACAGATATGTATTAATGAGAAGAGTAATTCACAAGGCTAAATTGGATAACTAAGCAACAGCTTTAGGGATAAAACTGCCTAGCAGTTAGTGTTCTTGTAACCTGTCAGTAGGCTGAAGATATTTTAAACAAACTGAAATTAGTTTTAAAAAAAATCCCTCTGCATCCCACATATTTCTTACACTGAGAAATAAAGCCCAGTACTATTGTGGTCTATTACAATTTTTCAGATGATTTCCAAATGTTTCATTACTACATAGTAAGAGGATACTATTTCTGATCCAGATGCTTAAAAGAGAAAGTCTAACAAAGAAATTTAATCTGAGCTAGACTTGGCAAAGTTTTTTTTACAAACCTGTAGTATGCTGCTTTGGAAGCTGCTCAAACAAAAGCCGAAAGAGAAATATGCTTCTGTCAACCATACACTTAGCTGCTGTTAAAAATAAGACAATTCCAATAAGCATGAACTGCTGCTGAGGTTTATAAAGTATAAAATGTAGATATCAAAACTGCACAAATTTTGTGCTTTTCTTTTTATCTCAACTTAATACAACTTAGAAATTGTTACTTTAACACAAAAGATGTAATAAAAAGATATATGAACGGTTTTATACTTAACGTTTTCACCAGTTATTTATAATGCATATCTTCAATACAGAATTTTAAATTTCTGAAATCTTTGAAAAAAAAACTATGTAGAAATCACATATCAATATGGTGGCAGCTTTTTCATGACTCCCATTAACAACAACAATATGGAATTCTACAGAACCTTCCAGCTAAGGATCTCAAAGCTCTGTAGAGATAAGAATAAGATATGAACTTTTCTGTGAGATAGGTTTTATCTTAATTTTACAGAAGGGGAAACTGAGTTACAGAGAGATCAAGTGACTCGTCAAGGTCACATCAGAAATATATAGCAAAGCCAGGAACAGAATCCAGATTTCTTAAGCCACTGCTTTACCCGATGGCCTTTCTTCCTTCCTGTAAGAGTGTTCCTGTACATAGCTAAATTTCAGCACAGCACTCACTATGTATCCACACACCATTCAAATCTTAGCCAAATTCTTTAGTGTAAGCCCTTTAGAAAGGGCAGCATATATCAGTGGTCCCACTGACTTCAGCTGAAGAATTTGGAGAAATGTTTCTGTGTATTGTGAAGAGGAAGAAATGTACAGACATGAAGAATAATGATGATAAATACCACATAAGAATCACCTGTTTGTGGAGGTGATGACGGTTTTCTCCACAGCATTATAAATGTATGTAGCGTGGAAGTTATTTAAGGGACAGGATAGTCCCAAGTAACCAGAATTTCTACAGTATTCTAGTCAGGCATTTGTGATGCAGTATGGCCTGACTGTCTAAGATTCAACACTGACTTTTGTTATGTAAGTGCTTGGTACTGTATCTATGTTACACAAATCAACGGTATTCTAATGTCCTCAAATGGGTAATTGGCTTACAGAACCCAAAGGCATCTGCTGTAGGAAACATCTCAACAACTATAACTTGGTCTTTCGTTCCTGTACCACCATTTGGATCCTCAGGTGGGAAAAATGGCTATTACTTACTAAACTCAATATAAAATCCCTTGAATGAAAACAATTTATGAATCAAAAAACTCAAATGACAAATGACCTTATTTTCATTGTAGCAGAACAGAAACTTATGAGTTCAAAATATTTTAAAAAATTATTGAAGTCATAGATATTTCTATGGAAAAAATGTTCCATGGGATTCTGATATCTTGAGCTACGTTTTTATTTACAATTCAATTATTAAAAAACATATGTAAAAGTGATAATTTTAAGGCTTTCAAAAGCTCAGTGATTCATTTATAAGAGCCTAAATATCTCCTATAAATGGTCCTTTTAATTTTTTTTCTGTTGATGAATGTTACTCTGTTTTGAATTCACACCCACAACAGCAGATATTTCCCATACTGATAACAAAGAGGTTTTTTGTTAGTGCTGATTGAGGGGTCACTGGCAGCTGCATATGTGTGCAACATAATCAGTATAAAATACTGGCTTGTAACAATGACTGCTCATTAGAATATAAAACAATTAGAATGTTGCATTTGTAATCTCAGCAGCTGTTCCTGTAGGCTTTAAATGTAACTTGTTACACACTGGTTGCTCTTACTTATTGCTTCTTTCAATTCAAAATTGCAATGAAAGATTAATTTAAATGGTGGTTGGTACAACAAATTTGGACTGCACTCTTGGAAATGTGAATTTTGCTTTTCAGACCACAGCAGTCAAACTGTAAAACAAATAATTTTTTCTCCCTAAATGATTGTCATGCTTCATATACCAATCTATACATCGAAGATTTAACTAGGAATTACTAGGAAACAGAACTTTAGCAACTTAACTACTGCCAGAGATACTGATATTGAAACAATATTATTACAAAGTCTTATGGTACAAATATGAAGACTTCCTGTGCATCATGAACATCAGATAGTACATAAAATATTAGGAAAATAAACTAAGTGATAATTTTAGGCCTGAAATATTTGCAGAAAGAGAATTTGGAATGGTATGTTGAGTTACAGAATTTGCAATTTGTACTGTGTTGATTCAGAAAAATATCATGTAATTAACACGGCACAGATTGTTAATGTTATATTCAATTTCAGGAATGTGCAGATTGCTGTATCTTCATAGAGCTCATTGTAGAGCCAGGGTCTACATTTGAGGATTTTAAAATTGGCTTGCAGCTTATTTGTTAGAAGACACAAAAAATTAATAAACTGATCATTCTAAATTATTCACTCTGCTTTACTGCATATAAACAACCATTGTATGCACTGAATTAATCTAGCTAAGTCTTCATTGTCCTATCATATTCTTAGACCACTATTGTAAAGAAAGCTTACAGTCAAATGGGTTATCTTTGTGATAAAAAAGATAATCTGCAATCACAGCTCCCAGCCAGCAGCTGGATCCAAATGGGCACAAGGCCCAACCCACACAAATGTGATTGCAGAACTGGGGCTTTAAATGGTACATAAATTGCTTTTATCAATGTTCTCGTAATGTACATTTATGTCACCAAACCAAAATGACACTGAAACTTTATAGACTTTTAGTCTATTTAAAATCTGACCAGTTTGTTCTCAAGACAGTATTTCACATCATAGTCTGAATTTCCTTCATGACAAAATGTTATTTCATTATAATGTTCTTTCTAGTTTATGAATTAAAATCTCTCTTCATGTTATGCATGGATACATCTGTGGCCTTGTAATTACATAGCAATCTTCTTCTATACTGGGAAGTGATAACTACTGGGATTTTTAAATTTGCAGGGATGACCGCAGCAGTAACTAAATATATCGGCTAAGATTTTCCAAAATAAGGGCCTAAAATCAGGTCCACTGAAATCAACAGAAAGGCTCCTACTGACTTTGGTGGGCTTTGGACAAGGCCTGAGGTGGTTTGATTATCAGCGATAAACAGTCAACAATTGCCATTGGGAGCTGTTGCTTGCTCCCACATTATTGAAAATCAGACTCGAGATTTACCTGTGGTTTTAGGAGTCTTAGGTTCCTATATTTTAAAATCTTGTCCATTGAGCATAACTCTGTTTAAAACATAAATCACAGTTTAGAGGAATTTATTTTTGAGGACAGATTAATTAATTGGATACTATAAAATAAAAAATGGGTGTCCACCAAGGTCATAAATGCCTGAGAGCCATAAATTCCCAAAACAAAATTAGATCACCTGCAGAACACCAAATTCCTCTCTTCCCCACACATCTGATTTCTCTCACAGGTGATCCCCTGCAGCAGCCTGTATAAATAGAGGTGCTTTGTAGCATGCTCTGCATGTCAACAGATTTCGGCTATTTCAGTCAGGGAGCAGGTAAACTTGTTCCAGATTACTGCACTGCAATAATCCGGCATTGAGGTGACAGAGGAATGGATCACTGCAGTGTGCTCCACATCTGACATAAATGGTCAGAATCTCCTGGATGCTACTGCTACATGATCATCCAACAGCAGCATGGAAACAACTACAATGCCAGAATTCCAACACAGGTAATAAATGGGAGGAAAACATCCTCAGTCAAAGGGAAGAAATAGCCTTTCTAGAACATCTGGCAGCCTCCCCCAACCTACCATTATCACCTCACTCTTATCTGCATTGAGCCTCAGACAACTAGTTTTCATTCTTGGCCCAACCCCCCCATATGATCAACAGCACTGTCTGTCTCAGAAGAGACAGATATAAAGCTGAGTGTTAATAACACATTGAAAACACTGCAACCTATATCTTCTCACTGACCCTCTTAACAGACTCACACATACATACACACACTTTACTTTAGATAGATAGACTTAAGATTTCTGTCTATCTATCTATCAATCAAGAAATATTTCCTGTCAATGAGGTCTAAGAGATTACAGAAAGAATGGAAGACCTATCACTTAGAACATTTAAAATCAGATTAGACAAAGCACTAGAAAATGCAAGGTGGGAGTGCATTGGACCAGAGGAGGTGGACTAGCTTGACTCATAGGTCATTTCCCCTCACTAGGCCATATTGTTAGCCCTTTATTTACCCTGTTTATTAGTTACTTTCAGTTGTCCCCTTGACATCAACCGTTATGTTAGTGCTCACCAATCAGGCTCTCACAATCTAGCCCTATGACTCTAGGAAAGTTACAACAATAAAAGAGCAGCCCAGAAGTTTTGAAAACTACTTTGGGTATCCCTAAACCTCCAACTGCCAGAAACTGTTACTCTGTTCTGTTCATTCCCTTAGATACAGGCCTAGATGGACCATTGGTCTGACCTAATATGGCTCTTATGTTCTTAAGTTAATAAAATATTTACAAAAACAATTAATATTCTGCTGCTGCTTGTTTTTATAAGTATGCAAAGTTTCATATCTGCATAAACACCAGAAACCAATATAACCTAAATTATACTCATATAATGTTTGATTACTAAGAACTGAAAAAAGTAAATACCAGTAATGTGTTTCTATCAAAAAGCTCCTATATACTGGTGCTTCCCACATATAGAAGACTGTAACAGGATTTGTATTTTTCTGCAAAATGGCTCAAAAATGGGAGACACACAGTTATATACATAGGAGGTACAGGGAAACGTTAAGGTGTGGAGTGAAAGAAGCAGTATTCATTTAGCACTGAGTTACCGGTTCTGAGCAGTCACAAAGCATCTGCTCTCAGGCTTCTCCCCAGTAACCCAATGGAACCAGTGCAAATGGATTTCCACAGACTCCTGAAGAGGAGGAAGCATGTTATATTGCCGCCTCCTTCCAGAGAGGAAGTTATGATGCCCCAGTGTCCTTCTTTACTCAGATTTGTTCCCTTTAATGCCTTGTGGTAGAGGAGAGCATGAAGCTCTATCGACAAAGAGAGAAGGGGCATGGGGAAGAACAGCTCCAGATAATCCCCAGCCCCTCTTTCCTAGAAATTCACATACAGAGCTTCTAAAAATGTCCAGGGCATGACCATTCTACTTAAACCAAGCTCATAAGTATAAGTAGGGGCATTGCCAGCAGATCGAGGGACGTGATCATTCCCCTCTATTCGGCATTGGTGAGGCCTCGTCTGGAGTACTGCGTCCAGTTTTGGGCCCCACACTACAAGGAGGATGTGGAAAAATTGGGAAGAGTCCAGCGGAGGGCAACAAAAATGATTAGGGGCTGGAGCATAGAACTTATGAGGACAGCCTGAGGGTACTGGGATTGTTTAAGTCTGAAGAAGAGAAGAATGAGGGGGGATTTGATAGCTGCTTTCAACTCCCTGGGGGGGAGTTCCAAAGAGGATGGATCTAGACTGTTCAGTGGTACCTGATGACAGAACAAGGAGTAATGGTCTCAAGTTGCAGTGGGGGAGGTTTAGGTTGGATATTAGGAAAAAGTTTTTCACTAAGAGGGTGGTGAAGCACTAGGGAGGTGGTGGAATCGCCTTCTTTAGAGGTTTTCAAGGTCAGGCTTAACGAAGCCCTGGCTGGGATGATTTAGTTAGGGATTAGTCCTGCTTTGAGCAGGGGGTTGGACTAGATGACCTCCTGAGGTCCCTTCCAACCCTGATATTCTATGATTCGATGATTCATGTGAGCCCTCCTATTCTATGGCTTGCTAGACCAAGATCCTAAGTATGCTACTACCCAGGAGCTATCACTAAGCCTCAGAAAAGTGCCCAGGAATCACTTGTAAAGGTGTGGCCTATGTCCTCTTGAAGCTTAGCTCAACAAATATACCCTGCCATGCATTTGAATTACTAAATTGCAAAAGAATGAAGGGCAGAATGAAAAAATGGTTTACAAAGTTGAACATGAAAATAAAAAAAATAAAACGCTAGAGCACTCTGTGCATGCAGTTTTGCTATAGCTAACTGTTTTCTCTCTTCTGGAAGATGTAGTGTAATTGATAGAAGAAAGATGAGTGATTATGTCTCTGATTTCAGGCTAAACTCAGCCCTTGTATGAGCAGCACAATTACACTGACTTCAATTGTGCTACATCTGCAAATGCCAGGGACGGTCTTGTTCCTTGTTGTTTGATTGTTTTATGAGAGGGAGAGAGGGATTTATAATCCTGAGGTTAAATTATACTGCTTTTGTATGAAATATAATTATATCTTGGAATAAAAAAGAGTGGATTAATGCAGAATCCTTTGTTAAAAGGGACAACTGAGAGGGCAACAAGAGGCAAAGCAAGCAGAGGCAAGTGCAGAGCACAACTGATTGCTGCTGAACGGCTGACCTGCCTCATAGGAGAAGAAAAGCAAGGATTTTGGAGTGGGAGGAAAAAATCTATTTGGGTAAAGTACCAACATTTTTGCAGCGTGCCTGAAATTTCAGTGGATGTAGGTCCTATTTAGCCTTACTCCACTTACAGCACTTACAGTATTGCTTATCAATGCACATTTGTTTGAGTGATTTGTCACTGTGTGTGTTGTTTGTATTGTTCTAGTGTGCACACATATACACTTACATATTTTATATGTATAAAGTCTATAGTTACATACCAAAATTCATACTACATACATGTTTCATACTGCATTTAAAAGTGCACTCAATTTTACAGCACAATTCTTAAACGATTTTTAAACTAAAGAATAGAGTGCTATAGAGTGTTCTTGTTGAAAATTTCCTAGACATTTATCAAAATCCTATCAACAGTAAGCCATTTTAATACAAATAAAGAATTAATTAATTTTGCAACAGCATTTCCATTCAAATAAATGCATATGTGTTATATCAATCAGATAATTAATTATGTAGATATAATCAATATGTTTGAGATGCTGGTATAATAATGAGATGTTTGCTCACTATAGTTCAGAATAAATCTGTCCATTAGCATAATCAAAAATCACCCTGTGAATAAAAATACAAAAGTACATTTTGATGAATAAACATGTTTCCAATTAGCTTGCCATACACTGTTTATTTAAACTTTTATCAGTAAATAAGGATCTGACATCCAATATTTCAATTACTAATACTGACTTACTTTGTAATACTAATCAGTAAAACCAATAACCTAACATGCTCTATAGTAAATACCACAAAAAGAGAATTGTCATTCAAATAATTCTGTTATACATATCAGTTTCTGATGGTAATTAATGTTAAAAATGATGAAAACAAACAACAAAAACTATTTTTCACTATTTCAGAAATAAAGGCATTATATTACATAGGCTATGCTGTCAACCAGAGTTTACCATGAAACTAAGCTGATCTACTGATTTTCTTTGCATCTTTTTGAAAACAATGTTAGTCTCCTTCTAGATCTGTCTACTCACAATTTCTAAACCAGATTATAAAGCTAAATCCATGCAAACCCTTAATGGATCAGGATTTCATTTCTAGTACTGCAAAAACTTCAGTTGTGGCCAAGTCTTATCAGCTACAGTGGCAGACAGATTACAGAAGATGTGCTATGGATAAGTATGAAGCACTACCAGCTTAAATCAATTACGCACTTAGGACAAAGTTGTCAAACCACAGATGAATGCCAAATCCTAATATTTAATTTCCTCTGTACTTACATATTTTAAGGAGAATTATACTATAAATAGAGGTTATAGGAAGTACAAGAGAGAGGTGGGTAAATATAACACAAAAGGAAATATTTAAAACTGTTATTGAAATATGATGGTGTGTAAATAATGAAGCCATTTTTAATTCGAAAAATACAATTTAAGAATAAAAAATGTCTGCTAGCCACAAGATTTCATTTCTTCAGAAGTGAAATTTTAATGCTACCTGTGTTTACTTGTTGATTAATATTTCTTTAATTTTTGACAACTAATTCTCACTGTTTTTTAAAAGAAGAAGCTACAGATGAATCAGTCAGCTGCAAAACAATCCATAGCTGTCCTGACTGTTCTTCACACAATTACAGTCAGGAAAATGGGCAATAAAATGTGTGTATATAATTCAGTTTCTATGACTTACTTGCTTCAGTACTGTTACCCTGTGGCTTCTTCATGGTATTCTACAATGTTCTCAAAACATTAAAAAAATCATAATTAAGAAAGGCAGTGTACACTTTAATGCACATAATTAGCAATTATTTTATGCACACTTCACAATAAAAATCTGTTGCAAACTAAGGGAAAGAAACATTAATGAGCTACTTCTGATGCTGCGCTGTGTACTGTGTTTGCATAATAATGAGGTCCAATCTGCCAGAAAACACATAAAGGACAAATTAATAAGGTCGTCATTTTTGTCTAATGATGCTTAATGCAGTTTTAGCAATCTGCTCAAGACAAAAGGCAGTCACTCAGACGTAGCCGATTATGCATTCGCGTGGCAGATGAAATCTTTATTAAACAGAATGATGAATCTGATTAACATGCGATAACAAATATACAGTCTGCGAAAATGAGCGCGCCACCTCCTGCAAGCATCCCTCACTTCGACTATTAAGGCTTTACTCAGATTGAGGTCAGACTGGTATTCCCGAAAGGCGCATTAAGATAAAAGTTTACCAAATGTGGTAACATGATGAACAAAACAATATCCTGTTATATAAAAGCTACTGTCTCAACAGCTGACTGTCTAATCAGTTACAGTAACAACTGCTTAAGTTAAAAAACCTTTATCAAAAGAGCTTGGTTTAACTTTTAATAGGCGAGGGAAGATTTATCACATTAGCTGGGCTGGATCTCAAAGCACCAGGAGTGCTTTTGATTTGTAGCACTAAAAAATTTCCTATAGGTTTCAAAGTGCTTTCAGCTATGAGCATTCTATCATTTTAACAGGGAAGAAAACATGGAAGTATGTAAAATTCTTTGGAGAACTTTCAGGAATAAAAATGGGTACTGCGATCATTCACATTGTGTTCATCTCACACAAACCACACTGTAGCTAGTATAAGCCAAAGGAAATTTCTAGATCAATAGCAAGCATAATTTAACCAAATGCAAAGAAATTTGATGCTGAATTAGCATACTGCACTTTGAATATAAATGGATGCTTTCTTAAAGTCTAGTTTAAATAATACATTTAAAAAAATGAATTACATACAATACCAGGGACCTCAGGAGGTCATCTAGTCCAACCCCCTGCTCAAAGCAGGACTAATCCCCTGAAAGATTTTTGCCCCAGATCCCTGAATGGCCTCCTCAAGGATTGAACTCACAACCCTGGGTTTAGCAGGTCAATGCTCAAACCACTGAGCTATCCCTCTCCTCCATAATTATGGTAACCATTCAATTGAGACTTAAGTTCAAGCTACGTTCATGGAAAAAAAAATATTGTAGGTCCTCATTAGAAGGCTATTTATTATAGAACTGAACTCCAGATCCTAATTTAATTGAAAACATTTTAAACTTGTTTTGCCATAACAATGCACTTTTATTACATGAAAAATCCTTTGGTTCCCAATTTATAAAGAAAGGAGGACATTTAATTTAAGATGACACTTGATCTCTCAAATTGACAACAAACATGAAAATCATGGACTAGGTCGCAGTGTTAAACTTTGGTGTTGATTCTTCTCTCTTCAAATCACATTGCTCAACAGCAGAAAGAACTGCTCAAGAACATGCAAAGGCAAGCTGAAAATAACTGAGTCCCAGCTTCCTCAAACTAAAACATTTTGTTTGCGCTGATTTTCCTTTTAGTAGCATACAATAATCATTTCAATTTCTTTTGACTCTTTGTTTACAACAAATATATGAATTCCCAATTTAAAAAAAAATAGATATTTCTTTACAGTAAAATGATAGTAAAAGTAAATGTAGTTTCAATTTTAGAATAATTTGTCCTAAGCTTATTTTTGTTCCTGAACAACTCGTGTTCTAAAGAAACAAATAGCATCTCTGTCCCTGATACCCAACATCCTACCACTGGTTTCCCTTTTCTTCCTGGGCCTGCCAGTTCCCAAAGCCTCCTCCCTCTTCCCAGGGAGTGACTGCAGCCTGCAGTCTTCACTCACTTCTTCCTTTCTCCAGGGGTAGGAAGAAGCCCAGGGATAGAGCAATGAGGCCAGAGAGAGAAGGTCCAGACTGTTGAGCTGAGGGTCCCTGGGCAGGAACTTGGAGAAGAGGGCGGGCCTGGGTTCCCCTACAAGTCACTGGCAAGTAGCACAGAGACAGTGGGCAGAAAGACCTCCTAGGACTATGGAGGAGCTAAACTTTCCCCGGCAGGTGGGGAACATGGACAGTGACATGGCTGGAGGACCAAGCCATAAAGAAGATGCTGGGTTCCTGAGGCTGTGGGAGGAGCTGCAGGCCAGCAGAGTGATGGTGTTAAAAACCCTGGAAGGGGGAGCGCATCAGCCTCAAAACTAATCCTCAGAGTACCAGGAGGAAGCACCAGTCCGCTGGTGAGTGGTGCGCCCCCACAACACGCCTATTAGTAAGAACAGTTTGCACAGTTTTGGAACAGGAACATTCTAGTTCCAGTGGCCATCTAAATTCTGGGAGGTGAAGAGCTTCTGGGTTGGGATGTATGACTTTAGCATTCCCTTGAGTCAAAAGATCCAGGAAAGAATGAATACTGATGCACAGCCAGACTGACATATGCTGGAGACCTGGGAGCCAGAATTGCCTGGGCCATTTGGGTGCAAAAAGAATGACTCATTCTCTATCCTGTCAAATCTTCCATAGTATCCGAGGAAGCAGTGGGATAAGAGGATAGGCCTAATTCAGGTGGAGGATGGGTCACAACCCTCAAGTCATCTTGGGGACTAGAAAATATTTGGAATAAACTCCTTTTCCCTGATGTTAAAGAGGTATTCACTCTATGGCTTCTGGTTGGAGGAGGATTTTTACCTCCTGAAGGAGGCTCTTATCATGACAGTGGTCCCTGAAGAGGGATAGGGAAAGGATGCTGGGAGGAGGTGGGGAGAGAAACTCAATGGGATAGCTTATGGTACTTCCTCTTTGGGGCTTGTGTATACATAGACAAGAGGGGGAGGGGTTGCTCAGTGGTTTGAGCATTGGCCTGCTAAACCCAGGATTGTGAGTTCAATCAGCTGCATCGACTGCAGCTTGTAATGAGGTTCTTGCCACTAATTTACCCTCATCAATAAGGGCTTGCAATTGAGCCACGTACTCCTGGGGTAACTTGTCTTTACAATCCAGGAACTTAGAATAATTTAAAAAAAATCATATTTTACCAGGAGGGCTTGGTAGCCGGAAATTCTAAATTGGAAGTTGGTGGAAGGAAACACCTTTCTTCTCATAAGGTTTAAACACTTGGCCTCCTTATCTACACAGGTAGCCCTTGGGTGGTGTTGTCTAGACCTTTCCATGGCTGCTTAGATAACTAGAAAGTTTGGGGCAGGGTCAGAGAATAAGAACTCTGCTCCCTTAGCCATAACAAAGAACAGCTTTTCTGCCCTCTTAGATGTAGGGACATAGGCAACTGGCAAGTGCCACAGAGTTCTTGCCAGTTCCTATATGACCTCATTGACTGGTGTAGTAGAAAAAAAGATCCTGGAGCACTGGGCTTGGTGAAAGACCTGAACCACACTCAGAAAGGCCAGGATGAGCTGTGAACCAAAAGTGAGGTGAGTATTAAAGCAGATGCTTACAAGTTCACTGTCCAGTACATTACTTGGCAAAGGTTCTGCTACTGTTGCTAAAACACAGGGACTCCTAAGTAGTACCAGGCACTGGGTAAGTATGTGAATACTAAGGCCAATATGAGGAGTGAAAAAACAGGTTATGGGTGACCTCAAGGCACTGGATACCATCAGTCCCGAGGAGGGGGTTCCTCCTTGGACAGATAAGATTGGTAGTAGAAGATTCTTGATCCCCTCTGGGCTGAATGCCCTCAGGGGAAGGGAAGAAAGTTTTACCAGTATGTCCACCTCTTGGCATGGAGCATGAAGAGAACAAGGGAACAGGTGTGGACCAATGGACACTATTTGCTAGAATTCTCCAGTCTCAGGCATATGAGGGAGTGCATGCCTACCCTACAGTGGGGAACACATAAGGACCATCCCTTGAAGAAGAATTAACAGACCTGTCTCTCATTTGCAGCCCAGTTGCTGAGTCAATATCCAACTATTTGGTTACTAGATTTTGTAATGCCCTTTTGCTATAACCAGCTATGTATCCTCTGATATTTTCTAATTACTGGACCACTTTTTTCTGATTTTCACTTCCTATTTTACTCCTCCATAGACAGTCACCCTTTGATTTCATAAAATGTTACCTTTGCCATTATACACGCCTAATCAAGCTTTTTTTCTTGCAGGAAAATAAGGATCTACCACTTTGCACAATCTTTGTGGACTGGATGCTCTGTTGTACTATATCAGCATATTGATACACAGAATAAAGTACTCTAGTTCAATTACAATCTTCAGAGGATGATTACGTGTTAATTATCACCTTCTTGAACAGTATGGAAAACTAAAAAAAGAAAAAGCTGTACTTTTTGCCAAGAACTTTATTACTGTACTTTCTAAATAGTTTGAGGTATATTAGAAAAAATTATTTGTAAAGAAGCAGGTCCACATTGGGTAAAAATACTAAAACATCAATTAATGGGTATGTTTCCAGTTAAAAAGGAAAGGGAGCGGTTAAGACCTGGAAGTAGATTAAAACTGTAATGCTAGCTTATTCTGCACAGTAATAAAAATAAGAAATATATAAATCTAATGACAACAGATTCCGTAGCTATATATTGGCTGACATTGGCTGTACAAGCCACACTCTCACACAAAACAACAGAAGGATGAAACACTTGCTCTCATTTGCACCCATAATTCTTCATATTTCCTAGCATAAGTTACAAAATCATCACTTTAAAAAACACACAAAAATAAAAGATTACTGTTCAAAACATCTAAACATGGTAAAACATGAACTCATTTTATTATAACTTACGGTGATCAGCTATTTTATATTGTTGGGTAAAGTAACACACAAAACAGTTTTATTATGCATAGTATCGTTTATACAGTGTACCCCCAAATTATTTGAAAAATTAAATACAACTAACTACCAATATTTATGGAATACAGTGCTGCACAATCTCTATGATATTACATGTTTCATCTTCACTATAATAGAGCATATTATGATTGTTTATACTGATGACAATGATGCATATGGGCCAGATCCTAAGGTCACTAGTCAGTTTTTGCTAAGCTTTTATTCTTAAAAAAATCCCCATTGAAGTCAATGAGAGTTCTGCCCAAGTAAGGATTAAGTAAAGATATCAGTATCCTATGGGTACCTTTTAGAGAGGTTAATCTGCACAGTTCATCCAGGATAGAACTATTCACTTTGACTTTACTCTAAACCAGGAACCAGAGTTAAGGGCATTATATAAAAATGTGCACAGCTTTATTATCTGGTTTTCAAGGAGACCCTCTGACAACACAGTTTGCTAGGACAGTTGGAAATATGACACTTGTATTGAATTACTTGCTGTTGACTCTTTTAGGCCATCTCTCTCCTCACACATATACAACAGGGTCTGATTAGTGTTCTTCTTAGTGCCAAAAGTTAACTAAATTTATTTTTTATAAATATAAATAAAAGAGATTGTGAATATCTGTCCAAACATAATTTTGCAGAGTAAGATTAAATTTCATGTTTGAAATCTAAAAACATGGCATCATAGAACTAGAATGAACCTCGAGAGATCTTCTAGTCCAGTCCCCTGCACTCAGGGCAGGACTAAGTATTATCTACACCATTTTTGTTCTTAAAAATCTCCAGTGATGGAGATTCCACAACCCTAGGCAATTTATTCCAGTGCTTAACTACCCTGACAGCTAGGAAGTTTCCTAATGTCCAGCCTAAACCTCCCTTGCTGCAATTTAAGCTCATTGCTTCTTATCCTATCCTCAGAGGTTAAGAACAACAATTTTCCTCCCTCCTCCTTGTAACAAATTTTTATGAGCTTTTGCTCTTCTGTTTTGTTCCCAGATCAATCAGTGCTCCCTTTATATGAAATATTGTTAAATGCTGGATATTTTGATAATAATATTAGAACTGTAGACAGTCTATCAAATTAGCTACAGACACTGAAAAATGTCTTGATTTAAAGTGACCTAATCTCAGTTACTAAACACTGTACTGTAAATAATTTCAAACCAACCTGGTAGAAGCATGACTTAAGTAACCTATAGTTTCCCTATTTAAAAGTATATTTTCACTCTCTTTAAAACTGGCATTCAGATATGTTCAATCGATACATACAACTAATTTGCTACTTCTGATACACAACATAAACCAGTTGAACTTACCCATGACTGCGCATTGTTACTGAGATCAATAATTTCAGCTCCTATCAAAGGACATGGAGAAATAGACCAGATGACACAGTTTCTGCATTGCAAATAGCTGGTCAGAGAATATTCCTTCACATTCCAGATAGCATTTAAAGATAAACCTGTGTCCAAGTCTTCCAAAAAGAAAGAAAAAATCCTTTCATACATACATCCAGAGACATCTTAAAAGAAAGTAATAACACAAGTTTGATTTGTGAAATGTTTCACATGTGAAAAATCCAACCAGACATGCAGTTTTTAGTATGTCAATAAATAAGAGAGAGAAAAGTAATGAAGAGGAAAACTTTGTAATATTTAATTATCTTAATAAGAGAATAATTCATTCAATTAGAATCACCTGGCAAAATCATATCTAATAGACTATGCAGTCTAGTAGTAACAAACAAGTCTACACATTAACAAAAATCTTTTCTCTTTGCTTTTGGTATATATCAGCTAAATGTGCAATAAAAGGAAGGTTAGTTATCTGTAACTAGATCTCACCAAGCATATTGCCTCTGCAGATCCCCAAATCAGAATACCATGGAATGACATGAAGAATTGAGGAAGAGAAGATGGGCTGGTGTGGATCAGAAGGCAACAGGTCAAATTCAATGCGGGTGTAAACAGATGCATCTCAACAGAAGTCAATAGAGTTATGCTTGCTTACACCAAACAATGAATTTAGTGTAGCACTCCATCTACAAGTGAGTAACCTTTCTTTTACCACACAGAATTGCTTCTGCATATTCCCCAGTCCTAGGAGGTTGACTAGCATTAACAGTTACTACATTCTAGAAGAGGTGTGAGGACTCCTTTGTTAAACAACTGCTTTCCTGTAAAGAATATCAGTCTTAACTGCCTAGTTAAAAGGGTAGAACTGGCGTGGCAGCTATACTGATTTCAAAAGAGGAGACATTTCTCAAGAACATCATGGAAGCTGGCTTCGTTGGATGTAGCAGAAGTGCCTGCAGGACTGGGATATCTGCTTGGTCAACAAAGTTGAATAAAGTTTAACTAACTTAGATTATATTGAAGCAAAGATTGATTCCTCAATCAAATTGTCCTCAAATGCCAAAATAACTTTATACAACTGCAAAAAAAAAATTGTATTATCCAGGTAATAATGCTGCAATACCACGTGACACCTAATTTATGTAGCTTTGCTTTCCCTGGTAAATTACAATGCCTGGTGAAGAAGAATGAGGGGTTGATGGATTGGTTGAGATGGAATTCAGACACCATTACAAGGAGACATTTGGGTGGATCTTATCCTTTTGGAGCACTATGAAAGGTGTATCAGCGATAAGTACTTGTATTTCACTCACTCCTGGCTCAGTGCAATGGGTATACAGCCTGGGAGAAACAAATGTTAAAGGGTTCACTTGCCAAAAGACTCAAAGGAAGAGCCGATGAATCTCATCAGTACTTAATTCAAATTCCATGAATGTGAGGGGGGCCTCACATGATAAGTCAGACATAAAAGTGAGCTCGTAATGAATAAGGATTTGGCAACCACTATGGGGTATTAATTAGCCATCAGAGAGATTTACCTTCACACTTCACTTGAGTCTGATAAACCTTCAAAGTTTTTTTAAGATGACTAAGACTTGCATCATCTCTGATGATCACCACCACATTATCATCTTCTGAAATGGCACCTAATTCACACATGCAACTGCTAAGAGATTCTGTAGCTCTTACATTTGTATTTCTGAAGAGTTTCCGGACTATTTGCACTTCTGCATTACTGCAGAAAGCTTTTTTCAAAGTTCCTAAAATTAAAAAAGTAGAGGTTAAGGCAGGCCTGCACAACTCGTAAAGCGGCGAGGGCCACATTACTCCAAAGAAAACAGCTGAGGGCCGAAACCCCCTGGCCCCGCGGAAACCCCCCCCCCCCAGGACCTCCCAGCCCGGTGGAAACACCCTGCCCCAGCACCACCCAGCCCTGCAGAAACAAACACTCCTTCCCCAGTGCTGCCCCACCAAAATAGCTGTGGGCCAAAAAGGAAGGTTGGGGATGGGGAGGTGATACTTGATTTTAAATCAATCAGAGGCTCCCAGCTAAAGAGGTGGCTGGGAGCCCTCAGGGTCAAATTAAATGGCCCGGGGCTCCGGCGGCTGGGGGAACCTGGAGCTTTGCAGGGCTGGGGCAGGGATTTAAAGGGACCAGAGCTCCTGCTGCTGAGGCGAGCCCGAGCCCTTTAAATCCCAGCCCCAGCCCATCCGCTGGAGCTGCGGCCGGGATTCAAAGGGCTCTGAGCTGCCTGGTAATTTAGGCCCTGATCCAACACCTCTTGAAGTCAATGAAAAGACAGACCTCCATTGATTTAAGTGGGCTTTGGACAGTGACCTTCTTTTATTTTTCTAATATCAGAGGGGTAGCCGTGTTAGTCTGGATCTGTAAAAGCAGCAGAGAATCCTGTGGCACCTTATAGACTAACAGACGTTTTGGAGCGTGAGCTTTCGTGGGTCAGTCTGACGAAGTGGGTATTCACCCACGAAAGCTCACGCTCCAAAACGTCTGTTAGTCTATAAGGTGCCACAGGATTCTCTCCTATTTTTCTAATGCATCCCAAATCTACTTATCAATGAGTGGGTTTTTTCTAGTATAAATACTAACCTGATGAGTGAGTTTAAATCTATTTTCCATAAATTGCATTTATGTTAAATTTTCATCAAAATGACAGATTTTACACTTCCAATCAACTGAAATCAGGAGTCTAATCTAAACTGTATAAACCCTATTGCTTCCAATAGACATCTTGGTGCCCACCAATGCTAAAGCACCCCAGAGCTTCAGAATGGCTTCATTTCCTGTACCACGCTTCCACTTCACTATATATCAATTGCCAAAGGCACAAAAACAGACAATTTAATGGTTAAGAAACAGATGAAAGGTCAGGAATTCATTGATGACATTAGATCATGTAGCCCCTAAGTGTTCCACTTGCCACAGTAGCGCCCTTGGTGGTAGAATTGACATCTCCAGCGCCCGTTAGCCATTTCTTTGGCCCTGTGATAGCCTCTCTCTGGCTATGTCTTCCGTGGCTCAGCTCCCTTTTCCAGTTCTGTTCCCTTTCAGGGTAATAAATCCCACTATAGAATCCACATCAACATCCAAACAAAAGATCCTTCTACCCCTCTCAGGCTGTGAAGTTCCCCATGCTTGACCACTATTTCTGGAGACCGCAGAGTTCCTTTTTCGCTGCTTTGGCTGAGCACTGCTTCCCAAGGCTTTTTCTCTGGATGTCCTTCTTAGCAGACTGCTTCTCCTGCTTGGGAATGGTGGCAACATCTCCAAGGGACCTTCCTGCTTCTCATGGGCCCTATGTCAGCACCTCCCACGGGAGCCTAACCTGCTCCCTGTGGGTCTCTCCAGCCTGCCTTCACCAGCCTCTTCCTAAGGAAAAAGAACTCTCTCCTGGGTTACCTTCCTCCTCTCTCTCTATGCAGTCCTCCCTGATCCTTTCACAGTTGGAGTCACTATGCTAAACTACCAGGCAAGGATGAGCCTTAAAGAACCAGCCATCCTGTGACAAGCCCCAAAAGTAGGTGGTTCTGAAAGTGGATGATACTGTACTACTTTTGGCCTGCTTTTCTGTATTCATATAATGCTGCTCATCTTGCTAGCCAAGTTTTACTTTGATGGATTCAGAAACAGTGGGGACAGCCCTCACTTCCTCTACCCCTGGGTTAAGAGGGTACCTGGAGATCACCAAGCAGGAGCAGCTGGGGAAGTGCTCTATGTACTCTTCCTGGTTCCCCCTTCCCATCCCTGAATAATGAGTGTATGGGAGAGGGTGCTGCTGCCTTTCTCATTCCTCCACAGCCCGTTCCATGATGGGAGGAGGAAGACTATCCCATCTGGTGGCCAGGAAATGGATTCTGACCTGCCTACTTTAACTGGTATTGGACAGGGGAGTTAGGAGGGGCCATGTGCCTCACTCTCACTTGCTCTGGAGGGTGGTCTCTCCTTACCTTTATTGCTGGGAGTAGCCACTCTGAGCTCTTTTGCTTTCCGCTGCCAGCTGGGTTCCATTCAAGCCCCACTCTGAGGCTACATCTCCACTAGGAGGGTGGGGTGTGATTCCCAGCTTGTGTACACAATAGCTCTCCTTGAGCAATCCCAAGTATAAATACAGCAGCAGTGTAGCAGGGGATGTGGCAAGGAAGGCATAGCTTAGCCATGTTAAGTACCAACTTGCCTGAAACTGGTGAATAGAGTGACAAAGTTCCTCCTCTACCTTGGTGGGTCCTGTGCTTATTGGCGGATTTGCTCGCCTCGCAGATTCACCCTGTGGGTCAGGAAACAGCCTAGAGTCCTTCCCCTCTGGTAGAAGCCACAGTCCAGGTCAATTCCTCCTGTGTTTGATCAGGAGTTGGGAGGTTTGGGGGGAAACCGGGCCCGCCCTCTACTCCAGTTCCAGCCCAGGGCTCTGTGGACTGCAGCTGTCTAGAGTGCCTCCTGGTACAGTCGCACGACAGCTACGACTCCCTGGGCTACTTCCCCATGGCCTCCTCCCAACACCTTCTTTATCCTCACCACCAGAACTTCCTCCTGATGTCTGAAAACACTTGTACTTCTCACTCCTCCAGCAATATGCCTACTCACGCTCAGCTTCTTGCACGTCTCTTGCTCCCAGTTCCTCACAAGCACTTCTTCTCCTCTGGCTCCCTCTGGCCTTACAGGAGTGAGCCCTTTTATAGCATCAGAGGGGCCTTAATTGGAGTCAGGTGCTTAAAAGTCTCACCTCTTAGCAGGTTAATTGGAGTCAGGTGTTCTCATTAGCCTGGAGCAGCCCCAGCTCTGGTCACTCAGGGAACAGAAAACTGCTTATCCAGTGGCCAGTATATTGCCCTTCTACTACTCTGCTGTTCCCAGCTGGCCTGGGTCTATCACAGCAGGTACTTGGCACAATCTTGCCACTACCTGTTCTACAATGGTTACACTACACTCAATGAAAACTAGTGTGAGTATGTGTATGTGAGCAGGGAATCACCCCCTAGCTCATAGCGTAGGCATAGCCATATTCTCCCCATCTAATGGGCGAGATCTCTTTAGATGCCAGGATAGAGGCTCATTGCCAGACTTCGTTTGGGGATCTGGAAGAATTTTTCCCATATTGCAAAATCGGCAAACTGCTATGTGGGTTTTTTCAACCCCATCCAGTATCTCTGAGGTCCATTTGGGGGGATTAAACTACATTTTGTAACTTCAGTGGCTTCTAGCACGGCTGGTGAGTTAGAAAGGGTCCTATGGGAAGACCCTGTAACCCAAGGGACTTCTTGGGCATGGGCCCAGAGTATAACATTTGTACAATGAGGGGACATATTTCCACGTCATATTGCATGTGGCTCCCCTCATCTAATTTTTCCTACCTCCTGTTTGTAGATGGCGAGTGGACTGGGACTCTGACTGCCAGCTAGGCTCCCTGAGCAGGCCTGATAATGTTAAGGGGGTGGGACATGGCCTTCGTAGCTCTCCTCAGGTTTGTAGAACCCAGGGTCACTGGTGCCAAGTTGAAAACTGCACTGGAACAGCCCACACATGTAGTTGAGAGGAATGGTCCCTGTTGGTTAAGAATTTTAATAAAGTTGTAGTCTCTCCTGTGACGTTGCAGTCTATATGGGTTTATAAAAATATGCTAATGAGTGAATATAACGTAACTGGAATATGTTTCATGCCCCTTGATCGCTCTAATCTGGGGATGCTGCCAGAACCAACTGTCACAGACTGTGCTATCCAATTAGCTGGCATACTCCACTTACATAGATGCCAGCTGTGCTGCAAGCCAGGTTAGTATGTTGAGGTTTAAAACACTATCATAAACAGAGCAATAGTAAGACTGCTTCCATTAGCCACCTCTTTTATGGTAATTCACCAGCCTGTCTCTAAATTTAGGAAAAGGCCAGTGGGATAGATAATAAAGAATGCTATTTGTCAGTCAGAGACCACAGTTCCACACACTCTAAGAGGGTCTGTTGTCTGCAATGAGACTTCAGGTGAAAACGAAGAAGCTGCTTTACTGTAATATCAGTGAAAAGAAATGTTGTAAATCTAAAATCTGTCTTAATGAAATAATTTACTAATTACCTTATCCTTCTAGTTAACTAATGATTATTCTAAAATGTACTTTCTATATTCAGAGGTGCAAGGTAAAAAAAATTGTACTACCCCCCCTAACCCCAATGAGCTGGAATAGGTCTTACCTTCTGCTTTTGGTAATATTTCTGCTCCACAGACAATACAATACAGTCCTGACCTGCAAGGTTGTTTCCTTCCACAATATAATAAGGCAATATATAAAATTAATGTATTAAACATTTAAAGTCTAAATATGTAGGTCATAATTATTTAAAAATAAAAATCATTATTATCAAGTAATATACTAATGAAAATTATTGCTTCAAATATAAATAAATAATATCAGAAGCACAAATCTATTTGAATCAATATTTAATTGCTTTAAAATTTACATTAATTGGTAAAATATGTATCATATGAAATAATAAAAATGACTAGACTAATTTATATATATATTATATATGAGATATTTTATAATACTGTAGTCTCCAAAAAAGAGGTTTGAGCAGCAGACCAAATAAGACAAAAAAATAGACTTGGCATCAGACTCCAAACACAACTTTGAGTGCCAGATTTTAAAATGTATTATTCAAAGAAATTAATAAATTTTGTACTTTAGATGTTCCTCTCTAAATTATAGTGAACTGGAAAGCATCAATGTAGTTTTCTTGTATATTGGAGTTTTATTTTAATCTGAATAGCTCAATGTATTTGAATAGGTTAATATTTCCTGAAATTAGAGCACACCCTAAAGTATGGTTTTGTAAAGCATTTAGGGCCCAATCCTACACCCCTTACTTATATAGGTTGCGCCACAGACTTGATCACCTATATTCACGTGATAAGGGCTGCAGCCTGCAGCCATGGAATTAAAAAAAAAAAATTGTAATGGAGAACTTATAGAACATCAGTGGAATGAGAGCACATGTTAATTTTATGACTCAAAATTACAATCAATGGTCTTCAAATAGTACTTTAAAAGATTAACTTGCCAGTCCTGGGTAAACAGTTCACTTTAACAAATAGCAGACTACAACTTATTAGGAAAATATAACTACAATGATACATTTTTACAGGTAGGACTGCATGTTGTACTACACCAGACCCAAGGGTTACTCCACATCATGTTGCTCCTTTATTGGCTTCTGGAATGTGAGATGCAGTGTCTGTGTTTTATAATCTATGGCATAAACAAAACTGCTAGTTGATAATATATTGAAATAACATCATTTGTTCCTGAAGAACCCAGAAGTACTTTACAAATTACTGATATTTGGAGTTTACATGAGTTCCGTCAGCTGAGGAGCTGCCAGGCTAGGACATTTGGACTAATACCCTCTCTCAAGAAAATGGCCAGTGATATTTAATGACCACAAGCACTTAGTGACTTAGTTTTAAATCTCAGACAAAAAAGGACTTTACAGAGTCAAAATGTCCCCTTGCACCATGCTGGTGGGGTACTAGTTTAATACTATATAAGGGAAGAGAATTGTCTGCTTAATCACCAATACAACATCTTGTAGCATATGGAGTTTCCTTGGAGGTTTTCCACTCAAGTACTGACCATTCTCAATTTAACAAAAACATAAAATTACAGAGGCAATCTGGCTACAGGCTACAAAACACTTAGTCTGGAATTTTTCAAAGGATCCTAAGGCAGTTAGGTGCTGACCTCCCATTAAGTTTCAAAGGCATTAGGTTCTTAGGCTCCTTAAAAATTACACACTAATCAAAAATAGTAAAGGGTCCTTATGTAGAAAGGAGACATCTATTACAAACTATGGTCTTAATTCTGCAAAGTGCTGAATATCCTCAAGTCCCACTGATGCTAATAAGGCACTTAGCACTCATTTCTACAAATTTAGATCTCTTGGGCAATTTTTCAATCCAGAAATAAGTGTCTCTATATTACTTATTGAAAATTTCAATTACAATAATTATATTAATCAACTAATAAACCATATAGAACCATGCACATTATTTCACCTCACAGGAAAAAGGTAGTATATATATTTTTCTTATATGTTATCAAGAGTTGCCACTAGCACATTTAATAACTCCATTCAATCTACTCTTTATATTGTACCTTTCTTTCACAGATGAAGCCACTTCCCCTGTTAGCAGCTTTCTTGGTTCTTCGTTTGCATGCTCTTTGCACATTCAGTCCTTTAATAAATTTGGGATTCGATTATTATTTTATGCACAAAAGGAATATTAATTATTGTTTCAAAATAATAGGATACTTTCCATAATTTAGATTTCACTGACTTGAGAAGTCCAAACACAGTTTTAGGTAGTTTTAATTTAGGACAAAAAAATTTACATGCAAAGTAGACAGCTAAGTAACCTATTTACTTTTGTTGTTTTGAATCACCACAATTCTCTGAAAAATTTAAAAATAAAATGCTTTTCAACCAGTGATGTATATATATGAGAACAAGAAACTTGTGTGTGTGAGCGCATGCATGTAGAACTAAATTTATAGTTTTTGCATTTAAAAAAGGCAGCAATACTAGCTAGGCCTATGATCCCATCAGTTCTCCCAAGCAACAGTGTAACAGTCAGGATTTAGGATGGGTCTGGTGAATATCTGAATGGGAAACTCCAAGGAAAACTCAGTATCTAATGGGAATAGTGATGTTACTTCAATAGGTGGCAATTGTCCTAAGTCAATGTTATTATATATTGTGATATTATATATTGATATAGTAACTACAAATTAACACAGTGCTTGAACATAGATAAGACCAGTTTCATGCGTCAAAGAGTTTATAATCAAAATAAGATAAGTCAAGACATATACAAGACAAGATAAAAATTCAGGAGAAGAAGGGTCCAGAGGCTCCTTATAAGAAAACAGAGGAGAGATTTCCTATGAAAGACTTGAAAGAGGATAGAGAGGGTACTTGTGATTCAAGGCACAAAGCCAAAAGTGATAGAAGATTTTTATTATACATTTAGATTTAAACACAAAAATATAAAAAGGCATTTTCCATGTGACGTTCTGGAAAAGATTACGTCAGGCCTTTTAGAGTAGCATTCAAAACCCCACAAGGAGCAGAAGCCTGGCAAACCATGGAGAACTAGGCATTTTGGATGAACCATAAAACTAAGAGTGGCATTTAGATCAAGAATGGTAACTACTGCAGTAGGCCCGAACAAGAAGTCTCACCGCCCCCCCCCCCCAACCGTTAGGTTTCTTGCAGGAGTTATGAAAAGAAGCTCAGTCATCAGTATATAAATCTAACATAAGGGTTCCAACGTTAGCTGCTGGGATGAAGAGAGGAAGAAGGAAAAAGTCACTAGCCATCTGACCTACCAACCCCACAACAAAAGTTACTACTGACTGAAGATGGGTAGAGCCCTGTGTGAATACAAATTTATACCCACGGATGCAGATATCCACGGATATAAATCGGTATTCGCCAAACCACATGGCCCTCCCAGGAACCGCAGCAATGAAAGGAGAAGAACGTGGGACCACTGCACAAAGGAGGCAGCGCCCTGCACTGGCAGCTCCTGTGGCGCAGCTGTACCACCCCCAGCCCTCCCCCCCCATTCCTTCCACATCTCCAGTCTGGTGGCATGCGTGACACTTGCACACACTAGTGCAACCAGGGACAACTGCTGGTGAGCCTGGTGCCTGCCCCAGGAGGCAGGGCTTGTGGCAGTACAGCCATGCCAGAGGAGCTGCCGGCGCGCACTGTCTCCTGGGAGTGGCTGCCCCATGTTCTGCTCATTTTGCTGCTGCAGTTCCCGGGAAAGCCCTGCGGTTCTGCAGACACCGATTTATATCCATGGATATAAATTTGTATCCACCCACAACTCTAAAGATGAGCTCAATAAAGTAAATATAATACTAATCTGCAGCATTAGGATTCTGTGGAACAATTATGAGTCAGACAACTGTTCTTATGTGAAAGGAGACTATTTTTACTCTTGTAATTTTTTTTCTTTATCTGCTGCAATAGAGGAAACAAGAATTTGAGCCAAAGGTCATGTAATGAATTATAGGTTAGTGCTAAATAATCTAATGCAGTATATGCAAAAGAGATTTAATACTCTACTCATCTTTTACCATACTTGCACACATAAGATTTAATTTTTTTAAAGCAATATTTAATATAGAAAGAAAAGAAGCTGTTTAATTCACAATACTTGACGCAAGAAAACGTAGTTTTGAACAAGGGGATATCATAGCATTATTTAGTCTGATTATTAAAGAAAATATCACATGTGCAATTCCAACTTAACTCATGTGCCAAATATATAAATGTCCACATAAATACTTTACACTGTCCCAGGATCCTCCCACCCCCAATGTACTTCATTAATATAACAACAGAAACAAAAACTAGTTTTTCGCAACCATGTGTGTCACAATGTTTCATCACAGCAAAATCCTTCCTTCTGCATTAATCTTCAATGTCAAATAGTTAATTCACCACGTTAACCTGGGATACACGTGAAGCCCTGGAAATAATTATTCCAAATTTTGTGTTCTTTAAATGTCTAATAGAAGTTATTGCTTTATTTTGTAACATGAACTCTCTTTGCTCTGGTTTTCAGTATGTAATAATGGCAGTAGGACCAAAATTTAGCCCAATATAATCAATAAAAATGTTTGAAATATTTCAAAATAATATATACACAGAAAAGTTTCAAAGTTCATGTGACATTTTACTTGGTCAAGTACAGCATAAGAAGTGCATTTATAAGGTAGAAAAGTGCACTCTTGTTTGGCTGTCATTACATCTCAGAACCTGACCATAAATAAAACAGATCATCGAAGCAGCAAATTTTGAAGAGATGTCAATGATATTAGCTTATCTCAACTTTCTATTTACACATGAAACAAAGGAAGAATATGTAATGATGTTATTAGTATCATCAACTTTCAGGCAGTCTGCTCAAAACTACTCTTCTGCTGATATGTTCTTTTTGTGAAGAAAGACTTGAAGGAATGGAAAATGGCTCCCCTAATTTGGGAATCTAGGGTTACTCTTGTAAAATTAACCGGTGCTCAAGGAATGTACCTATTCTGCACACTAATCTTTTAAAATCTAACAGAAATGCACAGAATTATATCTGCTTGAAGTTTTATTTTCTTTGGGGGCTAAACAGCAATTACTTGCTAGTGCTCAACACCAGATGAATTGAATTGATAACTGAGCAATTTTGTCCTCACCCTATAGTTTCAGATACAGTATTATTTGGTCTACAATTTATGATTCCCTGGGTCTTGTTTGGCTTTGTCCATACATTGTGAAGAAGAATCTTAATAAAGTTGGAAGAAAACAGCAGAGCAGTATTATTTGCGTATGTAAAATACAAAAAATATCAAATCAGATAAGAGATAAAATGAAAATACAATTCCACCATTTCTCTACTAGTGAGGCTACGTAGTCAATAAAAAAGCCTACCAGAAATATAAGTGATTCATAGTGAAGTTCATTTCTAAATCTCCTGTAAAACATGGTAGCTATGGACTAGTACTGCTCAATGAGAAGGAAGATACACCTTTGTTTTGTGATCTGGAAAGCTTACTTGTCTTTTTTCTGGTGTCCATTTCCTTATATTTTTTCTGTTCCACTTCTCCTACTCTAGTAATACTTTCAGCATCACTATCTGCATTACCCTTAATCTTGTCATTTTGCATTATTATAGCTAATTCTGTGTTCATGTTATCATTACTTTTTATTTCTCCAATTGAGCTTACTACTTTTGAAGTACTGATTTCAAAAAGATCTTCAGCTACAATGCAAGCTCCATGTTCATTCTGATTCACAGTATTATTACATGTTTGAATTAATGGTTCAATTTGCTGTTCCTCTGATTCTATATCATCATAAAGTTCAGGTGTAAAATAGATACTGTCATCCTCAGCTTCTGCTTCTATGGCTACATTTAATGTTGAAAGTTCAATTTTTCCTCTTACTGGAGACAACTCAATGCATTGATCTATGACTCCATCAGTGCAGAATTGCTGTTCAGCAGGATGTTCTTCAGCAACTGCAGCCTCACCCTTTTTTTCTGAGGAACTAGTTGTTTCCAGTTGTAAGGCTGGTCTACTTGGTGTATGTTCTGTAAGCAATGACGACTGGCACTGGCATTCATTAACAACAGGCTGACTAGATTCAGTAGTTCTCCTTTTTTGTTTGCACATAGCTTTGGAGATACATTTCTTTTCATTCACAGACAGAGGTGTTGAAGTCAGTGGCTTATTGCTGAAGTATTGTTTCATAAGGTCAGCATTAGTCCAGCTATTCCTTTTCTCCCTTTCTTTTTTGATGGCAGGACTTTTTGGTTTGGAATCCATATGTTTTTCTCTCCTCTCTGTTTGGTGAATATGATTTTCTACACCAAAATTCTGACCATCTGTGAAAATCACAAAATACAATAGTAATTGATTTCGTTTTTGCCCTTATTTTACAATGCCCTTATCACAGAATTTTATTACGCTTACAGAATTATTGTTATTAAGTGAAATGAAATCCAGTATAAAGGGTCAGACCATCATCTAATTATGCATTGACTTAAGGGAGACAACTCACATGCCTAAAGTTAAAGTGTGTGTTTGAGCTTGTAGGATAAGGGTCAACATCTGTATTTTTCACTTTAAGTTACTATGTTCTCTATTTGCAAATTCCCTCATCTGTCATAAATGGTTAGGACTACAGATGAGCTTGAGCCACTAAATTCAGACTTGGATTCACGCTTCTCAAAATGTTGATGTAATTTGCATGCATAGTATTGATTTAGACAAGCTATTAGAGGTAGGGAGTACATGTGAAGTACAATTCTCTAAACTTTGGAAACAATCTGGAGCCAAGATTGTAGCTCAGACTCAACTCCAAGTAAGATGCAAGTAAGTAAAATTAAAACAATGACACTATATGTGAATCCAACATTTTTTTTGCTACAATGTCAACATTGGTAGATGTAAACGTACTGTAAATTATCTTCATTTTTTTCATTACAGAACCAGGATAATGTCAGAGTTAAACATTTTTAAAATGACACTACGAACTTATCAAAGTTGTTAGTTTTAAGACAACCAGATGGGATGACAACTAATTGTTTAATCTCCTGAGCTAAGCTTACATATGTTTGTGAGAAGTGGTCATTTTACAGCACAGCACTTCATAATTTTTTTTTTTTACGTCTGTCTCTCTCAAAAAAAGATGCACGATTTTATAGTCTACACAAAAATATCAGTTCTGAGAACTGTTAATGAAGTTTTAACATGGGAAATAAGCATACTTTTCTTTGTTGTCATGCTGTTACTTGATTGACTGGATGCTGTAGAATTAACTGTGTTGATTGCTGTAGGCGAATGAGCTTCCAGTACCAAATTCTGCACCTTACTTTCAACAGGAACATCTGGTGACAGATGAATAGATGCTTCCCATAACAAAGTTGATGATGGATCTTTTGAACTTGAATGTATGAGCAGAGATTCACTATTACACTGGGTTGAAAAACCAAAGCCCACTTGATTTTTTTTAGCAAATGCATCCAACGAATCAAGTGCAGTACTAAAGTTCTCATGGTGCTGGATTTGTTGACGAATCCATTTGGATAATCCTAATGAAAAACAAAATCAGTACACTACAACCAAACTTACTTTATCTAGATTATATACAGTAGCTATTTCAAGTTACTAAATTGGGCCCTGGTCCTGCAAATACTTACACATGTTTAACTTCGCTCATGGGAATAGTCAAATTGACCTGTGAGTAAAGTTAAGCATGAGATTGTTTACAGGATTGAAGTCTTGATTTGTTTATAGCTTTCTATTAACATTTTTCAAAAACTAGAGTACAGATGGTCTTATAATTGATTTAAAAAATTCTCTACCCCATCTTCTCATTTTTCACCTACCCTTCTCTTAAAACAAATTTAAACTGGTATCTACTGTTAAGGACAGCAGCAATGCTGAAGCCTTCCAAAATGTTCCTACTGTTGTCCTTTGATATCTGTGTAATGTTTCTTTTGCTTTCTTTCCTGTGCTATTAATTTAAAGATCATGAATGATTACAAGAGGAATTTATGTATAAACTATATGTTTATTACAGCTGTTTCATTGCATGACAAAAATCAAGCAGTATTTAAGTAGTTTGCAGGTTTTGCAGATTAAAAAATAGTGTGTCAGATTTTTTTGAAAAAATCACAATCACTTAATACTTTAAAAAATATCATACAAGATGCTCACATGAACCAATATTAATTTTTATAATTATTGTATATCAGAAATCTTAAACAAACAAATGTTTTGATGAATGTGGAAAACTGAAGATTGAGAAAATTAAATTTTCATAAACATTAAAAATACACCTTTTAATCTCTTAAAAATACTCTATATTAGAAAAGGTTTTTTAAATAGCTTTTATTCTTTGAAAAAAATATTACTCTTACCAAATTCACAAACTCTTAGTGTGAGTGTGTAAATTACAATACTCTGCTTTCTCCCTTTTGTTTCCTCTCTTCAGTTATCTAAGCATTTGCCTAATCCAAAACAATATGTCAGAAAACTGCTTATATGGCAGAATCTGAGCTCCACCTGCTGACTGGACACGAAAATGATCTCCTTTACATTATCCTTTTACCGTGGTTGTTTATAAATGGAGAAGGGGCAACGAAGCTATGCAATCTATTCCTAAGAAATTTCTCCTTGACTAGTGTCATATAAGCCTTATTTTTGTTTTAGTTGCATTACTTTTACTAAACATGAAGAAACTGAATTGATCATGACAGCACAAAAAAATGTTCAATGATGCTCTGAAAGGAATGGTGGTGCCTCTACCTGTTCATGTCTACAAACCAGCAGGTTATACCTCTAACTGCTAACATTAGCCCCTGCACTTTACTATGGGTGAAAAACTACTCATACAAATGAATGCAAGTCAGTACCTTTATTTTTCTATTTATCATGGATAATAGTTCTTACATATGTTATAAATTTCATTTTGAACAATGTCAGTTAAATTCTGTAAATTGAACTTTCCTCAATAAATCTTACTACCAGCATGTTCTGAATGGGAATTAAATTAAAATGACAGAATGACTAATTTGTGTGTTTCATTGCATTTTAAGCCCGACACCCAGAAGCAGGGTTTTACAGTTGTTCAGAATTCTAGCTGCACAACCACACAACCACCGAGTTTAATGGATATATTTTGTTGTAGCTTCCCCCCACATAACAGATTTCTTTGGGAAATCACCTCTTGAAGCCTAGATTTCCCAACACAACATCCTAATACTAGGAACTTTCCCAGGAGAATCTGAATATCTTACCAGTTATGTATTTATTAGGGTTACTCCTGAAGCGATCGTCAACTAACACAAGAGCACCCCAATCCTTTTTGTGACGAATACACCTACAGGAGAACAATGAAAAAGAATTATAAATAAAAGAGTGTCTAAAACTGAAAACTATTTCTCTTTTGCATACAGTTGGAAGCACAAAAGAGCAAAGATGTGTCAGATGTGCTTTCCTGAGCTCCAACAAGAGGGATATCTGTCAGAGAAGGAATGTAAAAAACTGTATCAGAAGACAATTAAGCAAGAAACTTCTTTTTCACAAAATTCCTAGAATCACAAGAATGACCATTTGATGATGATAAACTAGGTCACACATTATTTCACAAACTGAGCACTTGATGTCTAATAATTACAACAGACGTTATTTGTTTGGCAATCTACTGTTGTGGGAAAGACAGGATAAGTACTGAAAGGAGAGTAGAGAAGAATGTAGGGGCAGGATATGGGAATGCACTGAGTGTGGCTGTACAAAGACTTATAAAACTATGTACTTGCTTTAGCATTTTCAGTCAAGGTTTGAATAAAATAAGGTTCTATACAAAGAAAAAAATCAAGATGCAAGGTAATGATGGTTGTTGACTCTGTAATTAAAAGTTTGTTAAAAAGTGGCTTTCTGTAACAATCCTGAAGTGCTACTTTATAGGAAGCAATAATTATTTTTATAATATATTGATCTTCTACAGTGTCTTTCAGATAAGGGTTTTCAAAGAACTATACAAAAATAAATTAAATGAACTACACAATCCCATGAGAGATACATAAACATTATCATCCTCATTTTACAAATTAAGGAAAACAGGCAAAAAGCATCAGGGGGCAGTGGTTTTAGCCTATATCCACAGAAACAACAAGGAGTCCGGTGGCACCTTAAAGACTAACAGATTTATTTGGGCATAAGCTTTTGTGGAAGAAAAGGAAAGAAAAACCTCACTTCTGAAGAAAGTTTATGCCCAAATAAATCTGTTAGTCTTTCAGGCCTGGTCTACACTAGGGGTAGGGTGTCGATGTAAGATACGCAACTTCAGCTATGGAAATATAGCTGAAGTCCAAGGATCTTATTCCAACTTACCTCCCGTCCTCACTGCACGGGATCGACGTCCGCGGCTCCCCATGTCGACTCCGCTACCACCGCTCGCTCCGGTGGAGTTCCGGAGTCGACGGGAGCACGTTCGGGGATCGATATATCGATCCCCGAAAAATCAATCGCTACCCCACAATACGACAGGTAGTCTGGACGTACCCTAAGGTGCCACCTGACTCCCTGAGGCAAAAAGAAGTCTGACTGGATATACAACATCACTGTGTCTAGAGATAGGATTAGAATCCAAATCTTCTAATTCACAGCATCATAGCTAGCTCAGCAAAGAATTTTTTCTTGAATATCTTTAAAGCCTCCCATGAAAGAAAAAACTAACAAAACAATTCAAGGCAAAAGATTCCTTCTGAGCTTTTCATTTTTTAGTGCTTTAATAAGTGCTGTTTTAACTTGCCATTCAAATGAATTATATCTACTGGAAACATATCCCACACTTTCAGTAAAGCAGCACTGCAAAGAGTTCATCGCCCAGTTGTCACCTGGTCATGCACACCATCTGGTATATTCCCAAAGGCTGTTATTACATTTCATGGACTTATGTTACTTCATATACGGTAACAGCACTATATTAAGAGAAAAGTGCCAGATTCAAGACTAACATGCTCTGCTCCCTTCAATCCCTGCAGGACTCTTTTACAGAAAGAAGCTTACATATCTGCGGCAACCACTTTCTAGGACTGTCAGCAAATCCTGTATTTTGATTTATATTCTCTTTATAAATGCACTGAAATGTACTGTTTTTTTGTTTCCAAGGCTCAATATAATAAAATCTGGGTCAGATTATAATATAAATCAGAATTATTCACCCTTGCATGCAACTGAGGCTTTTCCAAATACACCACTAGGGGAGTCTGTCTTTCCCTTTCAGCTCAGGTTAAAGTGCATTCATTTAAATGGTCAGTCATATAATGAAGACCTTTCATTAGCAACAGATTTTAAGTGAAAAATGTCTATATTTTTAGACAGACAAAATATCCTATATACAGGGGCGGCTCTCTGTCTTTTGCCGCCCCAAGCACGGCAGTCAGGCGGCTTTCGGCGGCATGCCTGCAGGAGGTCTGCTGGTAATGTGGATTCGGTGGCATACCTGCAGGAGGTCCACTGGTCCCGTGCCTTCAGTGCACCCGCTGCTGAATTGCTGCTGAAACCATGGGACTGGCAGACCTCCCGCAGGCATGCCACCGAAGGCAGCCTGACTGCCACCCTCTCAGCGACCAGCAGGCCGCTTCAAGCATGCGCTTGCTGCGCTGGTGCCTGGAGTTGCCCCTGCCTGTATACTACATAACCAAACTCTCTTCCTCAAACTTACTTCCTTCAGTAAGTCTTCCACCACTGATCACCACTCTTGCACCCTCCTGGAACTAAATTTTTTTATTTTTAAAATTACTCTCACTCCCCAAAAGGAAATTAATAAGATAGATATCTAACAACGAGTATGTATATCATGACCTTTTACTATTCTCCATCATATTCCCCCAATCCCTTCCCCACCCATTATATACATCCCTCGCATGCTGTAGTAAGTCAAATTTAGGGTACTTCTGCACAGCATGAGTATAAACAGCAGCATAGTGAGTGAGGCATAGCTTAGGCAAGAAGAGTAAAGACATGTCTGAAGGGTGGAGGTATCTATGCAACTACAATACTATATAGGCTCTCTATTCACTCAAACTATGCCTCCCCATCTACACTGCTAATTTTGGCAGTATAGTGTCCTGCTGCTTTCCTGCTGCTGGAGCCGTTCCCCTCTGCAGGAAAGACTCCCCCTCAGTGGGGAAAGGCTCTGCCAGCTTCCACTGCTGAAGCCTTTCCCTCCTGCAGCCTTTTCCTGCTGCCACCCCACCAGAGCCTCTCCCTGCTGCCAGAGCCTTTCACTGCAGTCCGGGAAAGGTTCTGGTAGCAGGACACTATACTGCTAAAAATAGCAGTGTGGATGTGGGAGGTGGTGCTTGGGCATGTAGAAAGCCCATATGTACCGTAGGGTCCTAGCAGGTCTACACTCGCTGAAGCAGTGCCTCACTGGCTACACGGCTATTTATACCCATTCTAGCTGTGGGTTTAGTGTCTCTATTCTATATGCCACTGCAAGTGTAGACCCCCTCTCAAAGTTGACCTTAATTAGTTGCAATAAAAACTACTTTTTCAGAAAGTCTCAGTGACAGCAGTCATGCCAAAAGGAACCCAGTTACCATGCAATCTCTTTAAAGCAGTACTGAGGACAACAGCTTGGTTACATTCTCACTCCCCAATCCTTGTTCAGCAAAAACATCAGCTTGCCAAATATCTTCCCAGTTGATTTGCAAGACGTCAGTCCAGTTTTAACCGTGTTAGTTGTTACAAGACATTTGGTCCATAGAGTACTCAGGGCAGAAATATTTACAAGCCAGGAATTATAGTTCACCAAGTTATTTACTTTGAAATGAAAGATACCCACTGACTTAAGCGTCAGTCGGAAATCTTTGCATTTGATACTTCCATGGCCCTAACTGCTCTATAAAATATGAAAGAGTTCCTGAATTTAAAAGGGCAATAGTTTCCTAATATTTGCTTGACATGTTTATGGCAACCTCTTACAGTTAGATTTCACTGATGCCTATCTGAAGAAAGCAGAAATCTGAATATCTGTATTTTAAACAATTCCAAGGATAACATGAAGATGACGTGCAAAAATACCTCCAGTGCTAAGAATGAGGGATTGATCATGCTCGAGAAAGGAGTTTAAAAATGAAAATATTTAAATAATATTCAGTTCTCTGACCTGCCGAGTGCCTGGTTGAGAGCCCTGTAAGCTTGAATTTCATACCACTGGCTACCTGGTAAAAGGCCTCTTGTCTTTGAGTGCTGGTCATTGTATTTCCTCTTTAACTCAACCTAAAAATAAAGTCAAAATATTATTTTAAAATATTTTCTTTTGCAAAATTATACAGTAAAATTAAAAACACACCAAACTGGTTAATCTATTGGGTATGAGACAGTGAGGGAGGAGGCTGTTAGATAGAACACTGTGTTAAAAAAATCTCTTCCTTTCCAGAGGAAATTTCATCCAAGCCCTGCTTAAACCACAAGTGAAAATGAGTTTGGCGCTCCCATCTCAGACCCTATTTGTTCACAACAAACCACTAACCAATTAAGGATAATGACCATTCTTTGCTTAAAATTAGACTAGCGCTGTCTCAGACTAAAGGCAGAGCTGTGTACCTGGTAATAGCTAATATTAGTGTCATTTGCATAAGAACCACCGTTGATCAAATATAATCGAAATAATATTTTAATGCTAAGCTTCTAGCTCTCATTTTGCAAAAATATCATACAATTCATAATTGAAAGTTTTATCACAAATTTTTGGAATGTGCAAAGTGAAGGTAATTTTGGACATGTGTTTTACTATATAGACTCATCAGTGTTTATATATTTCAGTTGTATAGTAAGTGTTGATGCTGTAATTTCTAAAAAAATACAGTTTGAGTTTAGGACCTATTTTCCAGTCTTTGAGAAATTACAGATTAGCTTATCAAGAGACCTAATAAAAGGCAGTAAGAATTTTTATATATTCTACATAAAGTTTACAATACTGAACATTGTTTCAGTTGAACATTGCAAAGGATTTGTGTAATTACTCTGAGCTTTTATGTCCACAAATATAAATTGTATCTACTTAACCATGAATGATCTAAAACACTACAATATCCAAAATTTACTTGATTGACTGCTCTCTATTAAAATTCTAAATAATATTTCTGTTTTTCAGGTATAATTCATGTTCTTCACTCTGCTTATTTTACTCGCACGTAATATGTGGTTCACTCAGTAATAGCTTATCACTCAGAATACAGTAATCATATGTGTATCCAGACCTCAGTGGCCTGCTGGTAAAGGATGGATAATCACTAAATTTGGTCATTTCCATCATTTTCAAGTATAGTCTAAGACTGACTCCTGCCATGCTATACAACACCATCCTCATTTCATTCCTTACAGCAGGCAGCAGAGTACTCCAGTTCCTAAAATCACATACCATCCAAGCTTACCAGGCTACTGGAACACACCTAATTGTATCAAACACAGCTAGTTTCTGTCAAGGAATACAAACTGACAGACATGTGCAACCGTTTAATACTGGGAGCAATTCCCTCAACACCTGGCAGAACTGCAGAAAAGAAACTGTATGTAGTGTAGTTGTAGCTGTGTCAGTCCCAGGATATCTTTTATTGGACCAACCTCTGCTGGTGAGAGATACAAGCTTTTGAGAAAACTGACTTGAAGAAGAGCTCTACGTAAGCTTGAATGCTTGTCTCTCTCACCAACAGAAGTTGGCCCAATAAAAGATATCACCTCACCCACCTTGGCCACGTCTACACTATGGGATAATATCGAATTAGCTAAAATCGGTTTTATAAAACTGATATTATAAATTCGATTTCATGCCGCCACACTAGGCACAGTAATTCGGCGTTGTGCGTCCATGGTCCTGGGTCCGAGCATAACGTCGATTTGCTGAAGCGCTTGCATTGTGGGGTAGCTCTTCGTAGCTATCCCATAGTTTCCGCAGTCTCCCCGCCTTGGAATTGCGGTTGAATCATTATTGTCGCGGGTGGTTTCTGGGTAAATGTGTCAGTCATTCCTTCCTCCGGGAAAACATCAGCTGACAATCCTTTCGCACGCGTTTTTCCCTGGATTGCCCTGGCAGACGCCATAAGCACGGCAACCATGGAGCCCGTTCAGCTTTTTTTTTTTTTTCCCGGCACCGTATGTGTACTGGATGCCGCGGACAGAGAGGCGATCACTCCAGCGCTACACAGCAGCATTCACTTGCTTTTGCATGATAGCAGAGATGGTTACCAGTCGTTCTGTACCGTCTACTGCCAGAGTAAACTGGCTATGAAATGATGGTATCTCTCCCCTCTGTACTGTCCGCTGCTATCATGAGTGCCCTGGCTGAAATCGGCCGGGCGCGCCACATCAAAAGCAAAATTGGGATTTGACTCCCGAGTCAATCCCTCCCTTTATGGTTTCTAAAAATAGTCAGTCCTGCTAGAATAAAGGGGCAAGTGTATTAGAGGACCAGTGTAATCAGAGAGCACAGCTGCTGCTCGTGTCAGTATTCACAGGGGTGCCCCTGCAACAACCCCACCCGTTGCTTCCCTTCTCCCCCTTCTGGGCTACCGTGGCAGTGTCCTGCCCATTTGTGTCATGAAGTAATATAAGAATGCAGGAATAAGAAACACTGATTAGTGACATAAAATGAGGGGGAGGCAGCCTCCCGGCGCGATGATAGTCCAGGCAGGACATTAAGCGTGTGGGGGAGAGGAGCCCAGCATGCTGCTGCTATGACAGTCCAGGCAGTACAAATCTTTTCTTTACACAGGAAAAGGAGGGGCTGATGAAGCTCAGCCCCCAGTTGCTATGAGGAAGAGCCGTACCCAGCCGTTCTGTACCATCTACTGGGAATAAACTGGATCATTCCATTTTTACCCAGGCGCCCTGGCCAGCCTCATCCTGAAGAGGGCCAGTCCAGGAGCAACTCACGGGTGATGGCGTACGATGATAGGCAGTCCTATTTCACCATGTCTACACGAGGGAGGGATCAGAGCGGATACTGCTCTTCACTGCTGCAGCATCGCGTCTACCCAGCAGCATTCAGTACAATAGGTGACATTGAAAGAAGTCAAGAAATGATTTCTTTCCCTTTCTTTCACGTGGTGGTGGGGGGAGAAGAAACTGAGGGACTATTCCCTGAACCACGCCAGGAACACTGTGTTTGAACCTACAGACATTGGGAGCTCAGCCAAGAATGCAAAATACTTTTCAAGAGACTGCTGTGGACTGTGGGATAGCTGGAGTCCTCAGTACCCCCTCCCTCCATGAGCGTCCATTGAGTCTCTGGCTTTCCGTTAACACTTGTCATGCAGCACTGTGTAGCCTGGAGATTTTTTTCAAACGCTTTGCATTTCGTCTTCTGTAACGGAGCTCTGATACACAAACAGATTTGTCCTCCCCATATAAGCGATCAATCCAGTATCTCCCCGTACGGTCCATGCTGGAGCTCTTTTGGATTTGCGACTGCATTGCCACCCGTGCTGATCAGAGCTCCCACGCTGGCAACAGGAAATGTAACTTCTAAGTTCGCGGGCTTTTCCTGTTTAACCTCCCGCTGCATCCGAGTTCAGATTGCTGTCCAGAGCGGGTCACTGGTGCACTGTGGGATACCGCCCGGAGGCCAATAACGTCGATTTCCGTCCACTAAACCGTAATCCGATATGATATGTTAATATCGAATTTAGCGCTACTCCTCTCGTCGGGGAGGAGTACAGAAATCGATTTAAAGAGGCCTTTATATCGCTATAAAGGGCGTTGTAGTGTGGACGGGTACAGCGTTAAATCGATTTAACGCTCTTTAAATCGATTTAAACGCGTAGTGTAGACCAGGCCCTTGTCTCTCTAATATTCCAGGACTAATACATCTAAAACACCACAGCATAAATGGGAAGTAAATGTAATATTTAGGCAAAGGAGGGAACACTTCTGAAGTACTAAGATGCTTTTTAAAAAAGAAAAGGAGAAAGCAAATGAAATAAATAATAAATGTCTGCTCTATAACCTGAATTCGAAGGCATTTCTTTACATAAACCCTGGACTGCTGGAGCAGCTGTGTAGTATGTTGCCAGCTAGAGAAGAGGGCTAGGGTCTCCAGGGCCAGGGTCAGTAAGGAGTGGTAAGCCTCCTGGAGGAAAAAGCCAGCTCCCCCAGGTAAATGGAACCTCTCCAAGGAGCAGTGCTGATATCAACTACAAGAGAACCCCCTTGCCATCCCATTTCAAACAAGGGGATAATGATTATTAAAGGTCCATTCTGAGAATGTGAAGAATGATCTCTTATTTGGAAAATATATCCAGCTCCAATATATATTTTCAAAATGTATTGGTTTAAAAAAGACATAAAACTACACAAGAAAGGTTCTTTTCACTGCTCTTTTGCACAGTATTAACCTTTTTAAACTGACATCTGAAAGGACACGCTTCAGGAGAGAAAACAGCAGACTTCTAACCACATCTGACAGGTAACTTTCAACTTGAATTTGGGTAAGAAATTTTATTTTGTTTACTTATGCCCTTTGAAACAGCCTGTCAAATTTACAAATTCAATCTTTACAGCCAGAAAGTAAATTCAGTTTGATTTCACAGATTTAATATTTGTTTCAGTCACTCAGAGTTTATTGACTGGTACATAAGGTTTCCTTTGTTATTTTTCAGACACACAGAAGCCTTTTCCTCCAAATAGTTTGTAAACATTCATATAATTCTTTACAAAAAACTTTAAACTGTAATTACACATATCTGTGTATTACCATACATGTAACCGCAGTTAGAATAACCAAAGACAGTACTTTTAAATGATTTGAGGTGGAGAATAAAATGTAGGAAACAATCTAAGAAGTGGGTAAAGCTAATGAATATTTTAAAATATTAAACTGTCACAAAGTTCTTCTGAAAGTATTTCATAGTTCTCTTAATCTCATGATAAATTTCTCAACATGATTTCTTCACAAAGCCTTTTGTCAACATTAATACATTTATCATTTCTATAGTTTCTTCCTACTTTGAAAGTCTTAGTAAAGCAATATTAGAATAACTTGTCGTTCTGTTTTACACCAATTACAATTATTGCAGGCAGTGTCACATCTACACACAGAGGTATATTCATATAAATAAAGTCAGCAAAAACATTGTCACATCAGATAACAAGTACTGAGGTCTATATATTAATTATATGAACAATGGATGACAAATAAACTATTCCGTTTCTCTCACTCTAAAGATCAGGTTTCAGCATGAAGTGACTATTTAGATTGCTGAAGGTTAAGGATTCATTATAAGTCTAGTAAAGGTAAAAGGCCAGTGCATGTCATTTTAATCCAATCAGAATCTATTTCATTGTATAACTCTGCATTATCAGGAATCAAATCAACACTCAATTCGAAATGACATGATGCATATGTGAAAAAGCCAGTCTCTCCTGCTAGCAAATATCCTAAATGTGCAGTAAACCACAGGCTAGAAGGGATTAGTTAAAATGTCAAAAGACAGCCTTTTACTTTTACCTGTTCATCCTTAAAAATATACTCTTAGCTATCAGGCATGCTTTACAGACAAATAGTTTCAGCAAGCAGCAGCAGAAGGCCTATGGCAAGCTCTGCCATCTTGCAGCTGTCACAGAGATTAGTCTTTGATCTATCTGGGAGGTCATGGTCACAGTCACATTAGCTGAAGTCTAACAACATTATACCTGTTAACTACTCTTTCTTTTAATGCTTAATTAGACAGACTTTCCCCCATTATGGAAAGTTTAACTGAGAAATTTGCTGAGTTTCAACAAAAACTAAATGATATAAACAAACTTTGCTTACTGTGATTTGGAGAGATTTTGCGGCAGTTTATATTACAATTCAAATGTACTTTACAATGCTTTTCTAAAGCAGAAGGCTAATCATAGAGAAGGTTAAAAAGCATTTTACTAGACAAGCTCTTTTGGGGATGGTGTTGAAGGGTGATGGAGAATAGTTTAGGAGAAATGACAATGCTTCACCTGCGAAGACCTGGATTCATCTTTGATTCAGGTGATACAAGAAATAATAGCCTGGCTAGCCCATGGTGAAAACAGCATTAAACTGCTCCATTATTGGCCATGTGCTGAGGTGATGCTTAGGAGAGTAGCTGGGGTGTGGAATGTCAGAGTGGAGGTTTATTTACAGAGTTACATGCAGAAACCTGTATAGTGCCTTAACTTGCACTGTGTCAGAGAGCAGCACATTTATTTAATTTAACAAAACCCAAAACATTTTAATATATAACATTAGGGCATGCAAATAGCAGCTTATTATGAATTAATAGCTTCTGGAGAAAAACAACAGTGGGATGATCTAGCCACAGCAACATTTAAATTGTATACTTTAGTTTAATGTTCAGTAAATAAAAAAAAGTTTCCCTTTATGGCAGTTTCATATAAAACTGAGGTGAATATAAGTGCATATGACACTAGAAATTTAAGATACCATCACATAAACAATATATATGAGAAATATTACACTGTCTTATTCACTCATGATAAGCTCTTTAGGACTAAGAGTTCAACCCATAAATAAGAATAAGAACTAATCTGTTAAAACTACTGATTAAAACTATTAAGAAAACTTTACTTCAGTAAAAATAAACACATTGTCCACCAAACACTCAGGCAAAATGGTTTTATCTTCAGCCAAGGATAGGACCTTAGACCTAAACAGTTTATAGCAGAACCAAACTGGAAGAGAGAGAATGTGCATTAGGAGCGTTTACGGTTCAATATCAGCATACCATAAACACATGCATCAGTCTAAATATCACAATATAAATTTCAATGGCTAAACTAAAGTACAAGGTCTTGTATGCCGAGTAACTTAAATAGACAAAATCAGTATGGTTGTGTTTTATTTTATCTGGCATATTTTCAAGATTTTTAGAGGCCGTATTTTATTTAACCAAATGCAGTGCTATATTTTGCTAAAATGGAAAAAAAAAAACCAAACTGGGTCTCTGCCAAAAGTTAAAAATTCATGCTCACTCTTAGATATAACAGCACTTCAGAAACTATTTTTTCCAACTGTTCTCTATCTTCCCTTTTAAATTACAAACTGATACACAGCAGAGAGAACACTGAAGACAAGGCAACAACTCAGCATTGTAATGACACAAATGTAAACACTGAAGGCAGCACTGATGAAAACCCTCACCACAAACCTGCTACCTTCTTTATAGTACCACTTGCTGGTGCTTTGAGAGTCACTGCTAAAGAGACTGGAGATAGGATGACTCCAGATTGGATAAGGCTAAACAAATATTGACACTCTACCAATATATTTGTGCATTTATATGGGTACACACATACATATTCCCTCCCTTACATCCATCCACCGCAGATTTAAAAAACAAAATATATTGTGACAGACCCAGGCCAGTGGGGTACAGGAGTCTGGTAGAGGGCAAATATACTGGTCACTGGGTGAGTAGTTTTCTGGTCCCTGAGTGACCAGAGCAGGAGCTGCACTAGAGTAATCAGGAAACTGCTAGAACCAATTAAGGTAGACAGGCTGATTGGAACACCTGCAGCCAATCAAGGCAGGCTAATCAGGGCACCTGGGTTTAAAAGGGGAGCTCACTCTAGTCAGGGACAGGGGAGTCAGAGGAGAGGAAGTGTGTGTGAGGAGCTGGAAGCAAGAGGCACAAGGAGCTGAGAGTGAGAGGGTGTGCTGCTGGAGGACTAAGGAGTACAAGCGTTATCAGACACCAGGGGAAAGGTCCTGTGGTGAGGATAAAGAAGAGTGTATTGAGAGGGAGGCCAGGGAGATTGTAGCTGTCATGCAGCTGTCAGCGAGGCACTCTGACAGCTGCAACACGTAGGGCCTGAGGTGGAACGCGTATAGAAGGACAGAACCGGGTCTCCCCCCAACCTCCCAACTCCTATAACACAGAGAATGCCCAGACTTGTGCGGGTAAATCACTGACGTGAGCAAATCTGTCAAATAAGTGCAAGGACCATCAAGGGAGAGGAGGAACTTTGTCCACAATACTATTAAAAAAAAAAAAAAAGGTCTTAAATCTATCTTCTTAAAATCTCGTGTCCAGTTAGGGTCTGTCTTCATACTCGTTCAGAACATACTTGGCATCTAGTCACCCTCTTGATGAGTGCCAAATGACTATAAAAGTTTGCGAATGTAGGAAAGTGAAAGACATCATATCCCTTATTTTCTTTTTGGTTTGAATTTTTTTTTAAGTAGAAGTAGCATTGAACAGTGTAGCATTTAACATTTTTTCCTTCAAAAGAAGTAACAACATCTGTGAGAATTAAGACTAAATAGTGAACATGTAAAGACCAACGTACATCACAGAACGTTTCACTCCTCGGTAGGCTCACTAAAAACTGTATCTAAACACACAGTCTCAATTTGTTAACCCATAAAGACTAAGATATTAACAGTAGGACACTACTTTCAAACTGGTGCAGTCATTTCATGGGCAAACAAAGGCTTGAAATATGCAAATGTCTATCACCTGTAACTTGTCAAACCAGTTTCTGTGTATGCTGTAGAATAGGTTATTTTATAAACACACCAATGAACACCTTGCAGAGTGCTAAAGATAAAATACAGATTACTTAATACAGATCATTCTACTTCACTTTCACACAGAGTTGCCACATTTTTCTGTTTAAAAAAAATCTTCATGTGTGTATAGCGTTTAAAGATATGCTAAGGGTCAATATCTTTCGATGGGATCAAGTCTTTGTACTACTTGGTTATAGAATGCTGTGCTGTGTCTCTCTGTCGCCACCCACAGTACTGCTGTGGGCTGGATAAATCAGACAAGCGCAACTGTGTGCAATCATATCGCCTTCTAGTGGCTGAAGCTTACTGAGGCTATAAATTAATCTTACTACAAAAGCATAAATATTTCAGAAGTTGACACTAGCAGTTTTAAAATCTAATTTATTTTTAAGGTTTAAAAGGCCCACAAAAATTATCCACCTTAATGTATGGGCATGAATGTGAAATAAAAGAGCACGAATAGTGCAAAGCTATCTGAACTCTAAAATATTTTACGTAATCAACTCCTTTTTTAAGTAATCAATTTTAAGTAATCGACTCCTTTTTTTTCACTGCCACTTAGAACGTTAGGGACCTCCCAGTCCCCACCATGCAAATCTCAACCTCTCCAACATACACTTTTTAGGGTTTTTTTCTGTAATGGTAATCGAGAAGAAAGGTTCTCATCTCTGTGGTTACATCTGCAGCTCCAGAACACAGCACCATATCATTCAAATCTCTTGCATTTTGCAGACTGTTTCTTCCATACAGTACAACTCAAAAATGACTGGGCTCTGGAGTTCATGGGATTTGAATGGAGCAGTACCTGGGGGCCAATGTCTCCTGTAATGGAGATGGAATCAAAGCTAGTCAAAAATCAAGGGAATTGGCAGAATGGAAACAGAATGTGATAAAGTCACAACGGGGAAGAGAGGCTGGAAAGAAAAAAATCACTAAGGCAATTTGATAGACTAACCCCATAATTCAAAACTATAAATATGAGGGAGCACCCATAGACAACTATCATCATCCTGCATCTTATCATTTCTCTATGTATCTTTCTGTGCAAAACAGTATTAACAACTACATGTGAAAAGACATATTTCTTTTATTTTTGATCCACAGAGTGCCTTTTCACTTGAAGCACTTCATTCATTCCCAAGTATTCTCACTCTTAATCCCAGTGACACAGACTGTAGGAAAGACTGTATATAATGTTAGAGCCACTGAACACTTTTAGTATTGTCAACGACAGCATGTGGCATCTCAGAGATCTTGAAGTTTTGCGGTTTGACAAATCATCTAGCACATTCACCCCAGGCCCATCTACTCATCTCAGTCTTGTAGGGTTTGAGGGACTGTGAACAAGTGACTTGATTAAAATCTAATGCAACCAAAACTCTCCTCTGAAGAGAAAATTCAATCCATTTCCAGTGAAGCAGAAGTGAAAAAAATCAAACAGCTTCCCTTGAGGTACAACGCTGCTGCATACGCTCAGTGCCACTGCGTCTAAGGTGAAGTGGTAAGTGTCAGTCATCCTTACAAATCCCCAAGGTGATAGCTTCACTTTTAAAGCCTTCAACATTCTTTGACAGTAAAGTAAAAACTTAAAGGTCAACACTACTTGCTAAGGACAAGATAAACACAAGAAAATCACTTTGGAATTTTCATGGATCAGAAAAGTAAACTATTAAAGGTAAAAGAAAAGTTTTGATTTGCTCTATTATTTATCCAAAGGCTTAACTGAGGGATATATTTAGGGATGACTCTCTTAATCTGCGCCAACATATTGACATTACTGTTGCACCAACAGAAGAGAAATGCCATCCATTAGCCTTGTCTGATAATCTGAATTTAAATGTTATCTTTCTAAGCCAGAGGAATTCTGTAGTTTACAAAATTTTGCAGATAGTTACCAAAAACCCAGCCTCTACTATCCATAATTTTTTATTTACATAAAAACTTTTTGCAGCATAATTAGTACTGGGAATAACGGTGGGAGAGGAGTTATGTTTCAGTATTTGCAAAAAAAATTCTTTAAAACAAATGGTGTATAGTCTCTCTAAAATTTCTTTCTGCTTCAGGCTAATATGCAAAATTGACAGCAAGCACAGCTTACACTTGTTGAATGGCTTTTAAAATTTTCGAGACAAAAACAAAAAGCACTCTGAATTTAGTTTTAACACCCCTTTTTGGCCACACTCTCTACAAAAAGTGGCTCAGATGCCAAAGCTTTGTCTACATCTGGTATTTTAAGTGGGCTAAATCTTAACTTATTTTCCTCCAAAGTGAAAAAAATTGAGAACAAGAGCAATATCCTCCCAACCACCTTGACAAGATGTGATTTTTTACATACCACAGTCCTCAGTAACCACTGCCATTGTTACTATACTTTACAACAGGAGTAGGCAACCTATGGCACGCATGCCGAATGCAGCACGCAAGCTGGTTTTCAGTGGCACTCACACTGCCCGGGTCCTGGCCACCAGTCTGGGGGGTTCTGCATTTTAATTTAATTTTAAATGAAGCTTCTTAAATGTTTTAAAAGCCTTATTTACTTTACATACAACAATAGTTTAGTTATATATTATAGACTTTTATAGAAAGAGATCTTCTAAAAATGTTAAAATGTATTACTGGCACGCGAAACCTTAAATCAGAGTGAATAAATGAAGATTCAGCACACCACTTCTGAAAGGTTGCCGACCCCTGCTTTACAATAACAAGCTGAAATAATTTATGGTACCTGGTTGCAAGACAATCACATAATGCCAATCACCTTGAAAACGTTAACACACACATAATTAGTAATCTTTTAATACTCACAATTTGAATACATGCCTCTTGAAATTTCAAACTATGTCCCCTAATCACTGCGATTGTAAATCTGAGGGCTTGCTAATATAATGTTGTGCATTGCAATCTTCTACAAATAATCAAATCTATTCATCACAACCTTTACTATTTTAAGAAGGTATTTTATTCAATTTGTTACTAAATATACTTGTATGGCGATGGAAAGGAGAGGGGCACATGAGTATCTAGATGGATAGCCCTCATATCCTTATCACTGGCCCTTCCTTTAGATCAGATGATTTAATATTCTTTTCAAAACCAGTTTCTGTAAGAGCATCCTTTGAATAGTATCATGTGTTTTTTTCCTTTAAAATTTTTATAAGGGTTTTTTATGATCCCGTTAGTGTTTGCCCCTTTTCAGCAAGGAAGAAACTGACTGTACAGAAGAAACAATGAAATTGACCACAGTTTTGCATTTGATATCACTTAGTGTAAGCAAAAAAGTTATTTTTTTGCAGGGGGTTTTTCAGTTATACTGAACATATTACAGCAGATATACTATTTTAAGTCAGTAACATAATTTCCAAGTTGATAGTTTTTCTTTTAAAGCAAAATTGTTCAGAAACAAACAGCTTAGAACTTTCAAAACTGTAGAGCAATAATAAAACATCCAGTTTCATTTTAAACTTCATTGTATGGTATTCAAATAATGGCAAAAATCTTTGTAACAAAATTTCCAAAAAACTGTAACTATGTATCAATTTTCCTGTATTTTAAAATGACTATTTACTTTTCCCAAAACATGACGGGATTAAAAATGAAACTTTCCTAATTCTAGGATTTAGCTATTTAATATTAGTATTTGCATGGCTCACAGTATCTGTTTTTTATTAACTGATTTTTTTAATTGACTCAAGTGTGAAAGTCATAGGTAAATGAGGACCATAACTGCTTCCATGAAGTGATAAATAGTCTAGACTAGTGCAAGAAAAATGAACCAACAGTGTCATGTAGAACAGAAGCTTCATTTTCATTCAGAATAAAAATGTATTTCAGTCAGCATTTAACTAGTGTAAATTTCTCTTTCCCTATACAAGGAACAATAAGGAAAAAATACAAGCTAAAAAAGGTTGAGACACGGATGGAAATAAGTTTAAATATTAAGAAAAGTTGCTGTTTATTAACTGGAAATTTCAGTCACCAGTTTTGATTTGTTGATTCTTCATCATAGAAGTGAAGAAACCCCAGCTCTACAACTGATTTTTTTACATTAAAATACTGAGTACATAGCAATGAAAAATGAAATTCAAATGTGTTCCGTCATGGCTCACAGATTACACTCCTGGAAACAACAAGAAAGGTATTTGCCTACACAGTTTATATTCAAATCATAGCAGCTGACTAAAAGAAATATGTAAAAGATTCTCATTATAAGCCAAACCCTCTTCCAGTTGTTGAATAATATCAATGCACAGAAACTGTAGTGTTATCCAGTTTATTTTCTTTTTACAACTATTCACATAAAAGGGTTTGAATGTTCTTCCTACATATTTTGGTTGAGTAAAGGTCTCGCTTAACTGTTATACAATTATAAAGTATGCTCTACTGTAGTATGCTCAAAAAAGCATCTGGGAAGTAGAAGTCAAGAAATCCTATCTGGGAAAGTTAGGTTAATGCTTGCACTATCAGAGTTGCCCATTATCAACATTTCGTAGCAAGTCTCTTTATGTTCAGGCCCCCAAAGAAAGAACAGTAAATTATAACTTGAACTAAACAAGTCACACTTGGCTCCAAAATCAAATTTTCCTACCTCTATTTTCAGGTCCCTGAGGTAAGCAGAGGAAATCCTGGTCACAGCCAAAGAAGTCATTTTTGGCTCTGAAACATATTTTCCTGCTTCTTTAGAGCCAAACTCTACCACTGAAAGTACCACAGCTTTACATAGTACTTTAATGTTTCTCTTTTTATTTTTGCTGTAGCAATCTGATTCTTAAACAATATGAAGGCATTTTAAATAATACAGAATTGGTCCTATGGTCTCCTTTTCCTAAACATCTTCTTTTTCTTTTATTGCGGTCCAGTATTCTTCCAAGTCTTAATTATCTTCATTTCCATAATATGAAGAAGGTAGGTTTAGACTGTTAAACTAATGCATTTAAAACAATATGTGCCTAGAATGCTGGATTAGGCCAAATGGGGGAGGGGGTGTCAAAATAAATAAATAATATCCTAAAAGGGATCTTGTTTTCAAACAAACAGATTAAGTACATAATACGAACTACAATTTAAAATCTCTACCATTATTTAAGTGGACTGAACATATTATTTGAAAACCTTTTTCCTCTCATCCTTAACTATCTGAAGCAGCACCTTATATTTTCTCCAATGATATGAAGAAAATGACATTTAGCATTATACCGCATACTTTACAATGGGACTTTTATCTGAGTAAACACTGTAGGATTGGATCCATAACATTACAATTCCAAACATACAAAATTATTTTAGCATCAAACAACATGAATTTGGGATGACACAGCCTTCTCAGTCACATTATTTATATTCTTTAACAACACAGTTCACTAGCATTAGCATCAAATTACAAATCATAAAACGTGTTTAGAAAGCAGGTTGATCAGAGACAAGCTATATTAGCAGTGGAGATGAGCCAACACCAAACTGACAGTTTAAAACACTGGTCTCTAAGGCCTCAATCCTACAAACCTTTATGCTTGCACATAGTATTAGTGAAACTAATGGGATCACTCAGAAAAGTGGGATCTATGTGCAAGTGTAAGGTTTGTAGGACTGAGCCTGAAGAGGCCTTTTATTAACCTGACTTGCAACTGTATTTCCATAAAGCACTGGTGACATTTTTTAGTGACAGAGAAAATCATTGGGCGATATGCTTTAGGGATTTGCCTAACAAATGTTCAACACTTGCATTTCCTTTTTTAAAAAGGAAGTCAGAATTAATTCCACTATATTCTGTCTTCAGCATATTTCTAATTGTCTAAAGTCTCTGTTCTATCTCCAGATAGTTAAATAGCAATATACTTTTGTGACCTATATCTTTATTATTTTATTATATTTATTATGAATTATCTGCTGCCTATTCAAAGCACCTCCTAAAATTTGAAACACACTTAGAAAGTTTTATAATTTCCAATACTTTTTAGCTCATCCGTTTTCCAATTAATTGGAAACCTACAGAAAAGCTGCCCAACTATATCATAGGACCACAATCCTAAACTCCACTTGTGAACCTTGAACTTCCTTTGATACCTGCAAGCAAGGAAGCATCCCCTGAATGTCAAAAATCTGGGCTCTGCTGGACTAAGGAGCTAAATGAATTCCACCGCAGAGGACCTGTCAAGGAGAACAACCTGTCAGAAGCATCCTCTCATTTACTATGAGGGAGTTCCAGCTTGAGGGCTTCCCCAAAGTCAAATGACATGGGGGAGGTGAGAGGGGGAAAGGTGATCTCTCAGGTAACCAAGATCCAAACACGTTAGGGCATTAAAGGTTAAAACCAATACCTTTAATTTCACCCAGAAATGTATTGGTAGCCAACACAACTCTGAGAAGGGTTACTGCATAATAAAGTACTACTCAATACAGAGGAGGGTGGCAAAAGTCTGGCTCAACATTACAATATGTAGGCTGCCTATCTGAGCAATCAAAGATTTTCTATATACTTACAAACATAACTGCTATATCAATTTTTAATATAAAGCACTGTATTCTAGCTCCCAACTGCTTTCAGACATGCTCTTGTTTTAGCTCTGAGTTTTTAAATGACACACAAAATATTTAAATGACACATAGTAATAGCCATGTGAGAGTGGAATGTATTATCAATCTCTTTCAGAGGAAAGAATAATTCCCACACCCCTCCTATATCCCACAAACAACTGAACTAAATATCAGAGACTGATCCGCATGAGACTCAAGTTTTCATGATTCAGTGCATCTTATAAATCAGCTATTCGAGAAAGTAAATTAGCTTCTGACTCAAGTAGTAATGCATTCACCTGCCTAAAACAAATTCTAATTCTTAAATTAGCAGTATCCAAAGAAAACAGTGCCTTAATCCAACTCTGATGCAAACTGATCACAAATATTTAGATAAACTGGCCTAAAGGAAAGCCATCACAATGTATTACTTACGGCAAACATTAAGAGGAGGAGATAATCCAAGATTCTTATTTTTGGGATCAGTACAAACTCTATATTTTTCCTGACTGTCTTTGTCACACTGTTTTCAGTGCTTCACGGTAGGAGCAGTTAAATGCATGGTCTCAAATGCCTGAAAACCCCATAGTAGGGCACCCGCTGCCCCAGCCCATAAAGGAAATAAAAAGGACTTAAGCCTGATTAAATGAGTACAACCATTAAATGAATCTGCATCATAAGTAGGATGGCAATTTCTCTGCAGGCCAAGTATTATTTTTAACCTCTTGGCAATAGGACTTGTGGTTTTTGGATGCTAACGGCGAATGTAAAATGCGTAGCCAGCAAAGCTCAATCATTTATGGCAATGAGTTAAGGCTTAATTTGGCCCAAATGCCTATGCACGTACATACACAATACTGCTTAAAGTCATGAATATATTCTAGAGATCAGCATTGCTTGGCACTCCAATTTTCATTTGCATTTTGTAGGCAATACATACACATTTTACGAACCTGTAGGTGGTAGTGGCACCAGTGTTTTGATCATTTAAAATTAACTCAGCAGAATTTAAAAGCATTAAAAGAAAAGTATGAAAATAGGCTAAAAACATCCTTCCTAGTTTTGGGGTTATGTATATTGATCCACGAAGACTGTGGTGGCAAACCACAGTTTGCAACTGTTAATCCAAATCAACAGCAGTCAGAATTTTTGTAAGCAAACTAGCTTCTCTCTTATATTACTATATTGCGTGCGTATTATTCTGTATAAATTCAACACATCTGGAAAAGGAAATATATGAATCTAAGTATCTGTTTTATGTTAAATTTATTTAACCTCAATCAGTAATACTAAGTGTTTAATCTTTCCAAAATAGGAATTGCAGTTCCAAGTGAGAATTGTGATTTTGGCACCTACCCTTCATTATCATCAGCCAATTTTCATCGCTGGAGTGCCTCATTTCTTTCCTACACTATAGTGCACTTCAGAATTATTTTGCAGTCATGCAAGCACTCCCATAAGACCACAAACAAATCTTCAGGGAGAAGAACTGCCACCATAAAGGTGACAATCTGAGCTCTAGTGGCAAAAGGAGTAACATATGTGAGGCTGATCCAGAACTTCCTGAAATATCTGACAAGCTTAAAGCTAGGAACAAAATAAAGCATTTCTCAATTGAATTTACATAGAAGTAGTGCTAACTAGATGTCACTTTGAACCTTAATTGCCTTTTGCTCAACATGTCTACAGCAATAACTAGCTTTCCCAGTATTATCTTAGGAGCATTATCATGCACCAGCCAGCTCTTCAGATCTGATGCTAAGAGACTGGTGCATGCCCTTCTCTCATCTAGAATTGAACACTGTGGTGCTTTGTGCAGTGGCATATCTAAATATATATACTCAGAAGTTCAGCCTACTTGCAATTGGCAGCTAGAGTTTTTATCCTTGCTTAAAAATTTAGTTTTCTTAAATCTAACTTTTAAAAGTAGAAAATATCCCAACATAATATTGATATGTGTTATTTAGTGAACAGTAATGGTTTGTATTGTCTGGCTCTAGATTTTATTTCAAATCTGGCTGATGTATTAAACACACACACACACACACTCATAATTTATCCTTGACTCATCTCTTTGAGATTAGTGTTGCCAGGGCCAGCTCCAAGCACCAGCGCAGGAAGCAGCTGCTTGGGGCGGCCAATGGGAAGGAGCAGCACATCCGGATCTTCGGCAGCAATTTGACGGTGGGTCCCTCAGTGCCTCTCGGAAGGAAGGACCAGCCGCCGAACTCCCACCGAAGAATGAAGAGGCGCAGTAGATCCACTTGGGGCAGCAAAAAAGCTGAAGCCGGCCCTGAGTGTTGCATACAATACCATTTAGAATATAAAAATCACCCACTTTTGGAGATCACCTACTGCAGGGACAATGTGGGAGGGTTCCAACCACTTTACAGAATAAGTGTTGCAAAACTTCATTTTAATATATAAAGGTCTCTAAAAGAAAGCATTTCTAGTTACCCCTCTAACTTTACAATGAGGAACAAGACTTTTTAGTATATGCACATTTTGAGTTTAAAACACTGTGTGCCAATCTTTTAGCCAGGAGGAAAATGTTATGGATGAGAAATAAGTGATTAAAAAAAAAAGATTAAGCTAGAAACACTCAAAGAACATTGTGCTAGCAGGCACCTTAAACTAATATAATTTTACTAGTCCTTATAGGATTCACTTATTTTTTTTCCCCCAGCAGTACCTACACATGCATTTTGGACAACAAAGAAATCTTTGATTATGCACTTAAAATGCAGAATGCATCCCAAAAACTAAAGAAGCTAAGCCAGTTTGGCCTGTCAAGTCCAAACTTATTACTTGTTTGTTTGATTTGGCTTACTTATAACCAATGTCTGGCAGCTCTACTGTTTGTTTATTATGCGATATTTCATTTTGGTTGTTAGTTCTGTACAGCTGTATGAGGTTATTTTATAAAGCACCTTTCAAAGTTATGTAGTAGTAATGGTGGTGGCTATCATCACTGGGAAAGAAAAGAAACCAACAGCTGGATGACTGTTTAGTTGGCACACACAGAACACTAATAAATAGTGTTAAGAATAAATTTGAATAATATGGGTTCTTATGTTTATTTGGTACTGCAACCGCTATATTCCTGACTGATCTCATGGCATGCCAACTGCCCTTTAGCGTAAGGGTGGAAACTCTGGACTTCTACACTTATTAGAGATAGTTACCTCTAATTAGAATTCAAGTCAGCTGTGTATAAAACATTTAATGCAAACATGGATATATTTTAATGTAAATACCTTTGTATACTCAGATTCCAAAAGGTAGAAAATCCCTATTTATTTTGGATTATATTGATAATGATGACCCTCTGGCTTCATATATTGTAGGGACCACAATGTTTTATTTTTTTACAAAGAGTTTCTTCTTGGCCTATTAATTAGTATCCATATGTGCCCACAGATTAACCAGACACATAAATGCTAATCTTTTCCACTGTATTGCTGTCTCTCTTAGTTTTGATGTTATGGAAGAGGATGCTCATGTACCTGGAGGATGAAATTGATTTTATATTTAAACAATTGCCTCATTTTAGAGGATTTGCATCCACTTCCAAACAGTGTTATTTTATTATGGTGCCATATCTAAAATAAAAACTTGGACACTTTGGTGGCAATATTTTTTAGGGTTGTGAAACAGTCATACTGAAGACAAAAGTACACTTTTAAATGTGGCCGGATGCTGCTCCTGCCACCTTCTAACTCAACAGCAAAACATGCATATTTCTTGGAACTGATGGATATTTTCTAGTAAGTTACTGTGCTAAACGAGTTTATCATGAAACAGTGAATGTGTGTCACTGACAATCACTTTGAGCACAAGACCAGCTTTGCTATTGCCTACACTCTTGACTTCTCTCTTCACTTCAAACACTTTTCATCACACTGAACACTTCTTCCATTGGTCTGTTCGCTACTGGTAAACCAAGAGCAAATTCTGCTCTGTGTAGCAATATATCTTTGGGTGCAAATCAGGCACCCATAAAGCAATTATGGCAGTAAAAGAAAAATACTTCCAATGTTGTGAGTTGAAAAGTGGTAAATACTCCTAAATTATTATAACTAACAAATGTCAACAGCAAGATATCATATTGCATGTAAGGAAAATACACTGATTTCTTCAGTTACAAAAGGGCCACATGAAAAAAGAAACAGCAGTCACATATTCTGTTCACTGAAATATTGTGCTTAGATTTTCAGTATTAAGACTGGCAGCCCTTGCTTAACTGAACAGTGAAAGAAATGGCTTCAGATGCTTTGGAGAACTTTTAATTATGGAAACTCTCATCCGTATTTTCTTTATTCCTCTGTTAGATTATACGAATCTCTTAGTATCCTTTAGTAATGCAGTTATCTGATTTATCTTGGTCATGAGGCAACCCGTGAAATTTTTTTACTGGAGGATGTGTCAAAGTTTTATGTTATTCATGGATAAAGCAAGTTGACAAGAGGTACAGTTGAAGGGAAAGGGAATTACAAGTATGAAGACTAAATTTAACCTGATGTATTCAGAAGTCTAACTAATCAATTATAATTTTTGTGCTTCTATAACACCTAGGAGCCTTAGTCATGGACCAGGTTCCCATTCTGCTAGATGCTCTACAAAGATAAAATAACTCTACTGAACAGGTATGAGATAATTCGTAGAATTTCATATCAAAGATATGGCGCTCTCCGTAGCATGCCCTTGTTTTTGGAATTCGCTCCCACTGGAAAGATGTCTCAAGCATGTCAACTTCTACCACATGCTGTAAGACGTATTTATTCAGGTTTTCAATTAGTCCATTAAATGAATTTCCTCATTTCTGCTTCTTTCAGGGGAGTGGCCGAGAGTCATGAAATATGCCACCAGTTAGTGGAGTGAAACGACTTAGCAAGCACTCAGGACTGGTCTATACTTAAACTGTAAATCGACTTTTAAGGCACGCTGCTTCAGTTACGTAACTGAAGTCGACATAACAGACTGACTTACAGTGGTGTCTACACCGTGTCGACAGGAGACAGTCTCTCGCCAACTTACCTTCTGCCTCTCAGGGAGGAGGAGTACAAACCTCGATTGGCAGAGCACTCACCCATTGACTTAGCTTGTCTTCACTAGACTCACTAAATCGACACCACTGGATCAATCACAGCAGTGCAGATTTAACGGGAAGTATAAACACGCCCTTAGAACTAAATCTCTCACTGAATTTGATTAACAATGGAGCAAAACTATAACAACACAAGCACTGCAAATGAGGACTAAGATGCACTGACAATTATGTGGCAAAGCTTCCACAGCTCCTGTCTGCATTATGTCAGAGTTTTCCTAGTATGTCAGGTTCCTCTTCTTCATGAATTCTTAATCTTCCCACCGACTACCCCCACTCCAGGAAGGACTGAAACAACAATCAGGGTAGCAAAGAACCAAAAAAGTCTGTATTAGTTACATGTCTAATGGGTACTCTTTTTATTTGGGTACATACATTGCAAGTCAGTCTCTCTCAGATTACTCATTACATCTTTCTTTCATACTTTATTATTTTTAATCCCTTTACAAAACATAATGGACCTAAATGTGAACCTTTACTCACACTGATGAGCAGTTACTGACACAAGTAGTCTCACTAAAATTAGTGAGTATACTCACGTGAATAACTTCTCAGCAATATAAGGGGCTGACACTTTGGTCAACTCAAAGATACCAACTGACCCAGAAATTTAGTTAATTTAGGCCTACAACTACATTCAGAAGCCACTTTAAGATCTATGCCTCAAATCATCATCATCAAAAAAAAAAAAGTAAGGTTCTCAATTTCCAGGAAGAGCTCATTTCATGTAATAATTTCACACTTTAAAGAAGCAAACTAAGCATCAACATTACCTTTGGAAAAGCTAAATGAAGAGTGCTACATACACAGTGATGTTGAAGGAGGCAATGGGAAATGAAGAGTGGACATGCAGCAACCAACAATGAAAGAACTTTAAGATAACAATGAAAGAATGTATGAAAATCTTTCACCTCTAGGTTATATCTATATATTTACCTCTCAACCTATTTTACCCATCTTAACATTCTTTAATTCGTATCTGTTATTTATTTTCTTAGGAAACAACCTCAAGTAGATTAAAAATAATCTTTTCTCCTTCATTTATACTGGATCTTAGCTATCATATATCCTACTATATCAGATATATCAAGGAGTAGTCTTTATCTGTGCAACAGGTATAGCCTTTGAAATAAGGAGGAAAAGCTGTATCACAGCTGGTAAAAATTGAGCCAATGGGCACTTTGAATGTAAAAACACTATGACTAGCTGTATTTGAACAATGGTTTAAAATAAATTTATTGTAGTATGTAGTATTAACAAGTGTTAAAATCTAAAAATAGAAGCCACACAGCCTCTCAATTTTACCATGTAGAAAGCATGCTGAAGAATTCAAAATGAAGTCAGGTGAGAGTCCTGAACAAAATTTGGTAACACAGTATTCCGTACATGAAGAAGTATTTTAGCCATAACAAATTTAAGTTCCAAATCTTTTGGTTAAGTGTTGATATCCTACCTGAAGGTCTTTCACATTTGGAAACGGAATACCAATAGTTATAACAGCACGGGCATTGTCATCAGAGAAATCCAAGCCTTCACTAACTTTACCTCTGCATACTGCTATAAGAAGTGCTCCATCTTGAACAAAGCAAAGAAGAATTAGCAATCATTCTGGGAATAAATCATCAGTGATTAAAAAGCAGTTTTATGGTATTCTTTGACAAGACTAAAATTAATACAGCATAACGCAATGTGCATCAGTTTAAAAAAGTGAGCTGAAATAAAAGCACATGATTTTTTAGAGAAGTATTATGGTAGTTAATATGATTTAGACAAATGATATTGATGTGCTGAATTAGCAATTTTCATATTATGCTTGCAAGAGGCACTATATAATATAGAAGCGCATCATAGGGAAAAAACTGTACCTACCTATAACAATAGTGCTTTCAATTTATCATTTCAATAATGGTATTCTCTTGTTCTCTTACTTACTATTATGATGTATTAACTGAACTGATACTCAGAGTATTTTTTAAGAAAACATATAAGGTTAAGTTTGTAAAACAGTGCATTGTAAATATGTTTCTATGCTTTGCAAAATAGCGGCTTTGCTCTGAAATTAACTGGTTAAATATTACATTCACTGTACACATCTGGAGTCTATACTGGACAGAAAGTCTACTATAAGAATAATTCCAGATCCAGCTATCTGAGAGACCACTGTTGCAGTTAAATTAGGAGAATCTTGCTGAGGTAATATCTTTCATTGGACCAACTTCTATTGGTAAGAAAGTGCGCTTTATGCAGAAGTTTTACAAATGGATCACCTTTTGGAAAAGCTGAATCAACCCTGCACTTTTCCTTCTTGTTGAGAGAAAACACAGAATTGGTGTTGCTGATGTGAACTTGAACCACTTGATTACTGATGGTGGTAATAAAACTTTCACAACCCCAATGAACGGTTCAAAGCTCCAATACATTTATGCAGAGAAAAGTCTCCTGAGATGTGCAAAGTGCCTGAGCCTGAAGTTGCCCCAGATTGGCATCCTAGCCCCTGGAGGACACATCTGTTACAAGAGTCCTTGTTAACTCTGGTGGTAAGAAAGGAACACCTCTGCAGACATTTTGGGGATCTATCCATCAACTCATGGACTGAAGCACTCTTGCAGGTTCGCAAATCAGCATGTCCAGAGACGATCTGCTTGGACGGTATACTGAGCAAAGCCAGGCCCATAGACACCTGAGGTGAAGGCTGGCAAAAGTCTGACTTGAGTGAACTGGGTGCACGCACATCTACGGTAGAACGTATATGTGCACAATCACTCAAAGAACAGGGCTCCTGTGAACAGGAGTATGTGATAATGTAATTAAAGATTGTATCTTATTATATATGCACAAGGAGGCCAAATAAAGGTTAATACTGGCATTTCTTAACTTCATAGTGCTTGACTTTGCATCCTTAATGTTATTTTAACAAATATTTTTGTGTGTGTAATATATTAATACATTACATACAAACCATCAGGCACAACTCCTCTAAAATCCAAAAATATCGTATCACAGTAAAATAAATTGTACATCACCATCTTAGTCTGACTTCAAAATATTTTAAAATATGAACCACACTTTCTACCTGAAAAGTCTATATTAACTACTTAATGTGAGTTAAAAATTCATTCAGAGAATCTCACCAATCCGATTACCTTTTCCTCCTTTATATTTTATTGCATCATAGTATATTTGGAGCAGTGCATCAAAGTCAGCCTTGTCTCCTCCTTGAGGCTCTGCAATGACTGTCTTAACAAGCTCCAAGTTTCTCCATAAGCCAGTATGCATCCAGCGATCTTTTAATTTGTCCAACAACTAAACAAACAAACAAACAAACAACAAAAAAAACAGAATGCCATAGTGAATATTGTCACCTAATTTTTCAAAAGACTCTAAAACATAACAAACAAGTCCCCAATAAAACACACAATAAAAATACCAATCACCACTTTATAAAATGCATATTATTCAGTATTTGTCAATATTAGTTGACACTGTGGAAATTTGTGCAATTCAATGTAAGCACCTGCATTTCGAAATTCAAACATTTATGCTCTCCACTGCTGCAACTCTATACTCACATCCTGCAATTCTCAAAAAAGAAATGAAATACCTTGTGACAGGTGTTATACCGATGGATTCTTAAAGTAATAAACAGAGTGGATGCACTTCAGTATAAGTACCTTTTATTTAGCAAAGGCATATGAAATGCACAAAAAGGCTAAAAACCACATTTTTTCATATATTTCTACTATATTTTATATATATATAAACTATAGACAACGTATAAATCTCCACAGATTTTTAAAAAATCTGAAATTTACCCATTCAATCCTATTATATCCTTCTCATTTTAAAAAGAAATAACTTCCACTCACTACCAGCAAAGAGTGTACTAGAATATCTTTATCCAGATCCATCAGAAAACATCTGCAAAGCCAATGTTCCACTTTTATGGATTACACAGTAATGTATTCAGAATTTTCTCTCTCTCCCCTTTGAGGAATTCACTCAAAGCCCCTACTGGCCCTTGATGACTTCAAGTTTGCCTTTTAACTGCCAGCTGCCATGACACCAGCAAGGCTACCTTCTGTATATAAAAACGCAGATTATGACTATAATTAATATTTGGCAAGGATAAAACAATTTCATGTAAAATTTACTTATTCCATTTTAATGGTGTTTGCCATATACAGGATCTTTCTCATATCTAGAAAAGGTATGCAAATGCTTTTATAAACATGATATGCACTCACACTATACATGAGTGCTATAGCAATACTTGTAAATAAAAATAAATAAAATACAACACACATCCATGCTTCATGGGAACTATGAACTCAAGTGCAGGGTTATAATGAAAAACAATAGCACTTCGGGTTGGAAAAACACAAATAAGAGTGGGGTATAATGCCAGAAACCATTAATGCCCACAGTTAGTCACTTTCTCTACCCAGGGGAATAATAGTTTTTGCAGGGCAAGGCAGTCTATATATGTTTTATTAAACCCTTTACATATGGACTCTCTAATGGTTCTATAAATGAAATGATATTTTCCTCCAAGAAAGCAGAAAATCTTGTTAGGCAAGTAGAATCTGCCATCTTCCCAGAAGCTGATGGATGTTTATTTGATTTTTTTTTCCCTCTTGTAATTTTAAAACAGTTGCAAGTTCTTCCCCAGGAGTTGTTTTTTTAGTATCTAGGCTTGGCTACCAACTCTGCTGTTTCTTGTTTTTTTAAGAGAGTCGCTGAAGCTCTCCAATATCTTGGAAGTATGGGAGAAGAGGTTTCCTCAGCATCTTTTACCATTTCTCTCCACTGCCTTGAGCTGTGGTCCTCATATCCTACTTCACAGATATGTTCCCTTTCCAGATTCCATTTTTCCATCTCGGGGCAGGCAAACAGGTTCCTATTCTATGCAACGAAGTCAAAGATTTGCTAAGGCTACATGAGTGTAATTTCCAAAATCTTAACCAAAGGGAAGTTGACAAGTTAAACTGCAGCAATCACACTGCTGCAGAACACTATGGGAAAACAGTCACTTTCTTTGCACTATTCCCTGGTTGACTGGTTTCTGAGGAATAGGTCCTTGGGAATGGGTGTGGAGTCTAAAGGAGAACACAAAACTATCAGTTAACTGTTCTCCTTTATATGCCCCATCCCAGGACCTGTCACTCAGAAATCCCTTACATTTAATATTTTAATGATGGTTTTAAATAGGCATCAAGCAGCATTTAGAGAGGGAACATTTGTGGAATTTAACAACATAGAGGATATGCAAAGAGCAGCCCAGGATAGGAAAGGATGATGGAACCTTTTTCATGCTCTAAGAGATGTCTGACAGTGCAGGAAGGATTCAGATAATAGCTTTGGATCTAATCAACAGTTAAATAACCGTTGGCTTTTATTACACTGCAAACTACAGCAATGAGGTGTTGCATCCTTCTTCTCATTTGTAATGGGCTTGTCATTGTGGTATTTAGATACTACATCATAATCTTCTAAAACAAGTGGATCTTGAGGTGCTTTCTTTAATCACCCAATGACTGTCCATAAACCTATTCTCCCACTGCCTATGTAACCACTAACCTTAGACAAATTTCCTGTACTCCACTGAAAGCTTGCAATTATAAATAAAAGACATACCCTTCGGAATTTCTGCATTTTCTTCACCTCATTTGTATAGGGAGGGTTTTGTAAAACTACAAAATGCATTTTATCAAACTTACCAGTCTAGCATCTCTGAATCAATTTAATTGCCACTTGGAAATGGTGTGTGGAGAAACAGCCATTAGGCTTTCCTTAATAAAAATCACAGTATTGGCACTATTGTTAGTGCAAAAAGTCAGAGATCCTCAGGGGACTAACATTGATCTAAAAGCCTTTTCCCATGCAGAGCTCTTCATGTGTTTGCTACCAGAATTTTCTTTTTGAATAAGCACTGCTTCAAAATCAAAGTGTGTCTCCAGTGGGCTGGAAACGTGTTTGAAGGGTCAAACAGAAGTTCTACACACAGTCAGCATAAAACTTCAGAAATGGAAAATACAGATGCACCCAACCCAGTGGTTTGGCAGCCAAGCTTCAAAAAACCCCAATTTTGATGAAACTCAAATGGATACAGTGTATTTGGGACAACAAGGACAACCACTTGTTCAGAAAGGGGCTCGTACCAGCCCATCCATTAACATATAAGAGAGACAAAAAATGCACAACATTTTTATAATATTGTATCGTATAACGTCTTCAGAATCAGTTAATCAATATAATTTCATTTACAGGTTATATAAAAGGGAGGTGGTCAGGAGGAGTTTTGGAGTAATTTTTCAAAACAGCTAAAATTCCATACTTTGAAATATTTCCCTTTAATTATAGGGCTTTAAATGTATATTTATCATGCAATAATAAATGCATCTGAAAAATCTTTTAGTTAAAAAAATTATGGCCAAGTGATAATGCTCTACACTGCCATGCTGCAGTTCTGGGTTCTATTTTTAGTTATGGACAGCAAGGGTTGGGGTTTCTGGGGAAGTGTGGGACAAAAATTAATTTATGTCACTCCCTATAACTGATTATGCTGATTGTTTCCAAAAGGAGCCCTAAAATCCAGTCTACATTCAGCTGTGACAAAAGGACCTGGAGATCAGGGGTATCAAACAAAGGGAAAAAAGGAATGCCTCATGGCTCTGACACATGAAGAGGATCACGGTGAACTTTTAACTTACTGGAAGTTTAAGTATATAATTTTGGTTCCACTCTTGGGAAGTTACAAACTGTCTCAAGTCTATTAGAAAAACTTATTTCTCCTCCCCTGCCTCCAACTCAAGACAATTTTGGAAGAGTCTTTTAACCTTACAATACCAAAAGCATTTTAAAGAACTGCAGCTGCACGGAAACTGTGTCCAGCTGCAATTCTCTGTACACTTACATGGTGCACAAGTATTTCATCAATGATTACGAAATTCACGGAGAGACAAGAGAGGCTGTCAACCTGAATTTGTGCTCTTCAAGCCCTTTGATAATTTATAAATTGTGAAGATGGTCATAAATTCCACAGGTTCATGAAATCAACCACAAGCATCAGACCAAGGAAAAGGCATGCAAGGGCAATTCCAGCTGCCTGGGAATCTTACTGGGGAGGAGGGAACAAAACCAGACCACAGTTTACTTTAAAAAAAAAAAAAGTTTATTTCCACACTGTTTTTTTTCACCTTTCAAGTTAGTGCTCTATTCACATTTGGCTGAGTTGCACATAAAACTCTTCCAGATAACCATATAAAAATAAAAATATTTGGGAATACTAATTTCAAGCATAAATCTAATAAGGTTTTATAATGTTCTAAGTTCATACTACAATAATCAAGATTATTCCAACATTTCAATTACAAGAACTGATTATAAACAGATTCATCATTAAAAAAAATCACAAGGGACAAGATGACTGCTGCTTATAACAGATTTTTTGAAGTAATTCAGTAACAAATCTTTAATCATTTTTATGATATAGAATTTGCAAAAAAAAAAAATCAAAATCATTAAAACTTAACTTTGCAATAATGTTGTTGCTTTTTATAAACATTAAAAGTTGCTTCCTTTTGCCCAGAACATGTGATAAGCACTTTAACGCTTTTTAAAACACATTCATTTGTTTTGTTTTTTTTAACAAAAACAACAAAAATCAGACTGTACCAGAGGTGGAATATTTTTAATAGCTTTGCTTTAAATTTTATACTAGGTTATATTTAACTACATTTTGTACATTGCCTTTTTCTGTCAGATGGGAAATTACATATTCACATTTCTGTATTTGTCTGACAGCTCTTCTTTTTTTACTGATCTCTTTGCTGTGTTTTCATCAGTCCAGATCCCAAAACATTAGCCATAAACCTCTATTCTATTTTAAGCTCTATAATACCAGTTCATGAAGAGACTGATGTATTCACTTGCCTAGGCCACAAAATGAGGCAATCACCACTGGAGAGGTCAATTTAAAAGTTCATTTTAACTAAAGTGGTGCCTATCCAGCACTCCTTACTGACTCCAGCAAAGCTGCAATTAAAATCAATGGTAGTTTTAGTTTTGCCTGCGTAAGGAGGTACGTGTTTGCCATGAGCTCAGCAAGTGAAACAAACTTAACTTGGTAAGCACGTGTTCAGTTTTTTCATATGTAAATTTACTATTTGTGAAAGATGCTTAGTTACCCTAGAAACTGAAGTTTTCTTTTCATTCACTGAAGTGGCACAGCATGGGCTACAGCAGTGAAAGTTTTCCCAAAGTGCTCATCCCTAACCTGAGAAACCATAACTTTGGGTGAGAAGGTAGTTCAATCTCCATGGTGATTCAATTTTTGGCCCCACTAATAAAACTGCCAATAATGGTACCAATTGCCACCTGTGGTGGTGAGTTTTGTTTCTCAAAGAACAGGACAGACCAATATTCTAACACAAATTTTCAACAACTGCCAACATGGCCTGGATTTGAACTGCTGACGTACGAGTTCTACATTCCACCGATCAACTACTGTACCACCAGAAGTCTTGCACATCAGTTGTTATAACTACTAACTGTATGTAAAATACCGTGGCCAGCTCTTGCAGGACCATTTGGTATAACTGCAAAAACATTATACTTTCTACAAATACAAGGCTCTTTAACAATCATTTCAGCCAATTTTTTTAAAAACACAAATTTATATGTTTTCTTCACAGGGATAACCATAAAGTATGTTTTATTTCTCACATCCCCTTCTCTCCTGCCATTTCTTCCCCTCTCCCTCCTCCACTGTATGGTTCTGCGCAATTCCAAAAAGTAAATCTTTTGTTCTCAGACACTACTCACATTTTGGCAGAGAAAAGAAAGGAGTGGCCACTGGGAAAAAGGTTTTTCTGAGCATAGAATCTTTCACACTCCTGCTCTGGGTAGACAGGTGTCAAGAGGAAATGCAGTGTTCTTTTCTTACTATAGAATGTCTCTATACATTTGGACCATCTGCAAGAACTAGTCCAGGTTGCTCACATATCAAAGAATGAATATAACTACATCTACATCAGCTGCCTTTTTCCCTGCCTCTCAGAAGAGACCTATGCATAGCCTAAGCAGACAGGATCTTAAAATGGTGAAGTTCTTATTTTCCATGAAAGTAATCCTCTGATGATCTCAGGATACTGACATTTTTACACTGAATCTAGTTCCACTGGTATTACATCTCCTTTAATAAACTTTCATGACGATGACGTTTGCTGAGCCATCTATTTATCTGCAGCTGTTAACTTTTTGTTCAAACTACTTTCCTACTGGCCTTAGACCCTAATCAGTCCTCCACAGTGGTTATACGTTCTAGCTTTGAATTTAAGAATGAATGTAGTGTCTACATTGTCATTTTTTGCAATTATTATTTTTAGTTTTTCTCTTAGGGAACTGCTTGATGTTACAGAAGGAATGAGACACTGGTAAAGCAAATAGATCTTTATCCAAATCTCACATTCCTTCTGACATTTTAAAATTTCTTCCAGTGTTATGAAGAAAGATCACACAAACTTTTAATATTCTTAACAGGTGGGCCTCTGTATTGTGGAATCTTCTGCCCTCTTGTCCTGCTTTCTTTAAGCACATGCCAAGAGAAAGCTCCTCTCAACAGGAAATCCTTACTATTAAGTGCTATCCCAAGAGACTCATGCATTTAGACCTTTCGCACCCTACTGCAAAAACAGAATCAGTTTAAAGATAAACCTTCTCACACCAGACAGATATTTGTAAACTTCAAGAACTCATTTGAAAAATAAAATCTTTTTCAGTTTTGAAATACTGTATCTATATTTCTCAAGAAACAATTTTCTGCAAGCAAACACTACCAGATATTCTTCCCATACAACCTTATGACCAAGACTTGACAGATATCTGCAAACTCTAGGAAACTTGGGGTAAAATCTGGGCTGGCCCACACAAGCTTGGCACATATAATGTGTTAAAAAAAAAAGACAACACAACTACATAATTAAACTAAATTCTGTACATGGTGAAAAGCTCTGTGCTATGAACAAGGTTAGGATCACTGTGTGCACACACTAGCACAATAAAAGGTGAATAATTCATCATCATTTTTGAAGAAAGAGTATGCATCACTCAACTTGGGTGGAACACAAGGGATTTCACTGGTATGATTTTTCTTTAGGGACAATGACAAAGTGCCGCTCACCAGCAGGAAACTGAAGCACTGAACTGTGTTCCATGTGCCATAAATCAACACTGCAACCTACAGGATGTCTCTCTGGTACCAACATACCATCAATTTTTCAATAAGCCCCTTAAATAATGGAAAATATGAATGGCGACAACAGTAATGAAAAATGAAATGTTTTGCATGCTAAAGACTCCAGAATAACAGTTAATATTTTGCTTCCATTGTTAAAAGTTGTCATTTATGCAAAATCTGTACTTTCCCCCAATATAATTTACATATTTTTTCTCAAAACAAATTGGCAAACTTTTGAAACACTGAATCATTTAGAGCTATCTCAGTTATCTCTAAGCAATTTGGCTCTCTTGTGGTTTTTAAGTCAACTAAGACAACAGCTTTCTGTGTTACGGTAGTACGTGTGTGTATAAACATTTACCTTAGGCTATCTATATTGTTTTGCTTGCTAATGAGACAATAACCTTTTTTACAAAGAATGCTGCCAGTGAAAGTATTTTTAAAAGAACTATTTAGAAGTTGTTTCCAAATCAAACATGACTTTTAACTTATATATTCTGTAACAAGGTTAGCATTCCACACTGCTGTCCTCTTCCTCACCAGTTGTCAAAAAAACAAGTTCAATCATCCGTTGACCTCTTTTTTCCAGAAGAAAAAAACAAAGAAACAAAAAAATGAGAGAGAGAGACAGACAAGATTGGCTTAGTGGCACATTAGCAGTGAAGCACAGTGTCATATGGGAAAACTGGTTCAAAACAGACTTATAGTCCTAGGCTTTGGGCCAACCAAGCCTGAGAAGGCTGTGCAGCTGACACAGTAAACTGAAGTAGCTGGATGTGTGTCATGGGGAACTGATTCCAACAGTGGGAGAGTAATAGCAGGATCTTTTAGTCTCCTTTTCCTGTTAATAGAAAAAATAATTAACTAAGCATTTATATAGCATTTTTTATCTGTAGAGCTCAAAGCACTTTATAAAGGTGGGTATGATTACCCCCATTTACAGAATGGGAAATTGATGAGAAGAAAAGACAAGGTTAAGCAATTTGCCTAACATCATATAGCAAGTCAGAGACAGAACTCGATGTAAAAAACTCCCATTTTCAATCCCTGATCACCAAGAGTTTTGTGTAGTGGTCAACTCTGACTAGGTAATGTGAAGGAAAGTTAATACAATTCTAAAGGAAAAATATCAGACTAGCCTCTCAAAGCTGGTTAAAAACCTCTGGTGTGTGGGGGTGGGGTTAATCACCTAACATAATTTAGGCTAATTCTGGGCCCAAGTTACAGAATGCAAGCAATGTTAAAATACTGAAATGCAAAGCAAGGAAAACTTTCTACAAGTAAGCCAATGCAAATGATGATCCCTCATCAATGTTATCAATATTAGTAGCATGTGCTTCAGTCAACAGCAATTAATCAAGTAGAAGACACTAAGGAACTAGTCTTACCCACCAAGAAACTACATAATTTAAGGACTTCATTAGAAGGAAAGTTTAAAACAGTTAATAAACACTGTGTCTACATCCCTGTAGTTCAAACTGTGGGGCACTGTAGATAAGACCAATGTATCTAACAATACTATTTTATAAAGTGAGATCAGATAGGATTTCTTAGAGATTAAAGCACGAATTACAACAGGGATAACAAAAAAGCGTTACCCACCTCACAATGTTCATGTACAACGACCTTGTTAAGGAGAGAAAACTGAAGGCCAGACTCTCAGATGGTGTATGCTGATGCAAGTCCATGAATTTCAGTGGAACTGCGCTGATTTTTACCACTTAAGAATCTGTCCTAAAGCCTTTAAAGAGTTAAATAAGGGCCCAAAACATACATATGTAGCAGGAAAGGAATTAGCAGTCCTTATCTATTTTGTATGATTTTTTTCAGCAGTTATATTTAACATACACTAGGATCCTACACTGTTTATGTCAAGAGATGCTTCTACATTCCTGCAAGGTAGGAAATCTGAAAAGGAATAGCAGTGATTTGAGAATTCTGATTTTGAAAAATTATTTCTCTGACCAGACTTGAACCCAGTGATCACACTTAGAAGGAAGGAAGTAGATAAATTATAAGGAATTTCAAACTCAAGATACTGAAATTGTATAGCGGTCCAGCAAAAATCGTCATTTAGTCATCCTAAATCATTGTTTTGAAGACATTAAATAAGACTTTCGCTTGTATAGACACTGTGAGCAAAGATATCAGTGCAAAGTTGGACAGATGAACTGTTTTCTTGGACAATATACCTATGAGAAGCCTAGTAAACTCTGAATCTACACAAGAGAAAGTGACACTGACCAACTGTACAGGATCAGAATCTAATTGACGTCTTCCTTTGTTTGGATGTGGAATGACGACATTTTGGTTGCTTTCAACAGTCATATAAAGAACTGATGAGGTATGGAAAATGGTGACGTTTTTTCTTTATACTGAAATTATCTGTAAATATTTATACTAATAACCACCCACTCCCCCTTTCCCTATCTTGGTGTAAGATCCATCTCCTACAGTAAACAGATATAGTAATATTTTGTACTGTTCTTCATGACTTTCAATGCAAGAATTTTCAAGCAATTCATAAACATTAAGCCTCACAACAAACTCCTTTTACAAACAGGTAAAGCTGAAGCATGAGAGACTGAGAGTTGGTCAAGATCACTCATTAAGTCAGCAGCAGAGCCAGGAATGGAACCTAGGAATCCTGACTCCAAGTCCTGATCTAACCACCAGCCAATATTCTTTCTCTGAACAGTATCTTAGCACAGTAAGAAAAAGAAGCCCATGTTTTCTCCCTTTTGTCTACCAAGCAAAAAGAACTATAATACAGTCAGAAAGAACAAGGCAGCATTATTCTGGATAGTCATTCATTAATTGTCGATTTATTTACATCCTTTGAGTTTACGCACTGTATTAATATGATCAACATTATACAAGTGTTGAGTATGAAAAATCTGTTTTCTTGCAACTCTTTATATTTAAACAATTTAAATTTTTTTTGTGAATTTGCCATATGCATTAGAATGTACTGAATATACTATACCACTGACTAAATTTTAACGTAAAGATAAACTACTTCCCACCTGATTTGGAGCTTAGTTTTAGGCATGGATATAAAAGGCCTATTAACTTCACATTAAAGTAGAACAAAAAAAATTTACCAAGACACCCAAATATATGATTTTTAATAAGTGAAACAATTCAATTTTTTTATGCTCATGCACAATATGCTGCTTAAATATGTATTCTCAGTGCTGTTTTCTCTTTTGTGTAGGAGTTACATCCATCAAGGTGACAACAGACCCCTTAGACTCTTGGTTAAGATTGTTCGTGTTTACTACACAGACGCACACAAATTAGGATTTTATATATGAATTTAGAGATAGTGTAAAATAAAACTGAAGGGTTCCCCTCCCCCTCCTTCCAAAAGGACAGCATAGCATGGGCTGAAACAGTGCAAACCTTTTCATTCTGTCTCAAATATGACCTGGATAGAACACTGAGGGAGGAAAAGTCAATCTAGTCTATATGCTAAACAATCCTTTGCCTCCGTCCTAGGCTCTCAGATAGTGATGCGTACAGTTATAAGAAACTAGAGACAGTCTATAGGATGAAAATTAATATTTGCATTCGGGGTGTGCGACACCTGTCCACTGAGCTGTATGAATGTTGACACAAAGCAATCTATATAAATTCACAAGGTCATGGAAAACTATCAATACTGCAATAATTGTTTAACATTGCAAATTTATCTGCTTTAGCTGACATCTTACCTTTGTTCATTAATGCATTAATAATAAACCTCAGACAGGAGTTTGAATATAAACATCATAAGATTGTGATCAGTCTACTGGTACATTGATTTTTCACATCTCAATCACATCAGGCAGTGAACCTTTAAGAAATGCCAAAGGGAGCGGGAACTCTGTAGGCTGCAGTGGTATAGAACAATGGTAAGGTCAAAGCAACCGAGGCAAGATGTATACAGCAGTTTTATTTAACAAAGAAATGTTTCTAGGTTGCACTCTTATTTATTGCTAATGCTTGTTTTTATTCCTGCTCTCTTTTCAGTAGAAAGCACTTGAGGGAGAAAAATTTAATGACTGCAAAATATTATTATTTACTACTAGACTCGTTCAAAAACTGAGTGTGGCACATGTCTCGAGTGTGACAAACCTCATTTCCCATGCAATTCCTGCTTAAATAGTAAGAACAATGTGCAAGTAAAATGTGCTAATCAGACCATGCGTTAAGCAAGATGCTCCAATTCAGCTTGCTGCAATTTAACAAGAAGTGAGAAACAATAATGGACTTTTACTTTATTTTCCTGATGCTATATGTTCAAGATATTTCAACTAACAGTGTAATAAAATATTAAACTACCCTGCTATGCAGGGTGTGAAATTCAGGTGGAAAAAAAAAACCTCATCTACCAGTATATCATGTAATTTTTTAGACATTATGTCTAATAATCTGCCACTGACTGTCACTGTAGATTCCCCTTTATGTGCCGTGCAGATGTTGTTAGAAAGTATCTGCCCCATGTAAAAAGCAAGTGCCACAGGCACTTTAGAAATTGCAAGCCCCAGCTGATCACAGTAATTGTTCAATAAGCTGGAAAAGGTATCCACAACCCTTCCCCATGTATGATATGAGGATAGGATAGCACCCAAACCATACCTCAAAGTCTCCCAAGAGTCAACAGCATCACATTAGCATTATGCAAAGGAGGCAGCCAATTAGGAAAGGGCTTGGAGAGAGCTAATCGAGAGAAGGTTTCGAGATACAGCCAATCAGGGCCAGGTTGGGCCATATAAGAAGGGCTGCTGAACAGAGCAGCTTCAGTCACTCTTTGGAGTTCAAGGAGTGAGGACTGGCTGCCCTGAAGGCAGAAGAAGAGACAGCACCATGGTCCAAGCAGCACTGGGTGGGGTCAGGGGAGCATGAGTGAGCTCCTGGTTGACACTGCCAGACTGAGGCCCTGACACAAGGGCGGAGAAGGTGCTAGGGCTGCAGGGAAGTGGCCCTGCAAAACAGATGACAGGGGTTGGAGATGACACAGTGCATGACTGCTGATCCCCACATCTCTTGGGCCCCCGTTGCCACTGACGCAGGTGGCTAGACCCTGCACTGTAGCCTGCCACTGTAGCCTGCCACTGGCCAGCCTGCACTGTAGCCTGCCACTGAGGCAAGAGGTTGGACAAAGGACTGACAGCCTCTCCCAGAAGGGGAGCATGGGACGAGAACTGAGTGGGGAACAGCCGGAGGGCTGTGTCCTGAGAGGACACCGCTGTCCTGAGAGTGACAATGGCTCTCATGGCAGAAGCGACAGTGCTGAGATGCCACTAGATGAAGGCACACCAGCGAACCAGAGTTAATTCCCAGGACGGCCAGCAGGAGGTGCTGCAGTGGTGAGTCGAGCCCTGTTACAATGGCAATACACTGTAAAAATATTTTTTTCCACAGAAGATACAGTGACAGTGATTAAACTCATATCCTGACTCAAACCCTAAATATAAAGGATAAAATCATCTTTATAGACAGCTAGTAAGTCACATATAAATTAAATATAATCTAAATACACTCACTTCTCATTGTAGCACCACCCCAGAATGGAAAGCATTTAGGATATTACAGAAATGTGTTCTTGAACGTTCAGAATGGAGTTTTCCCTGGGTTCCCAACTGCAGTAAAGTAGATATATATGACAAGGACTGTTGCAACAGACAGCTGTATAAGGCAATATGCTACATTATTACAACTCTACTAAAAACAGCAAAGATGAGTTAAAAGTGAACTTAATTATTTTAAAGTTTACAAACCCAAATCTTTAACAGAATATGATGAGATTTAAGCTACAAATGAACACATTTTAGAATGAACTATCTGAAATTTAGAGATAGGGAAAAGTAGAGACCTCCTTTATTCAGGGTTACAGTAATGTAATAGTTATCACATAGTCACCACAGTTATTCCTGTGGTGTTTCAGATGCTCTTCTCATTGCATAGTGACTGTTGTCTAACACTTTTTATCTCAAGACCAAACTTTGGGTCTCTTTATTATTATATTACCGTAGCACTTGCAGGCCTAAAGTGGCGGACCAAAAGCCCAGTGTGCTAGGTGCTGTGCAGACAAAACAAAAAATTCCTTGCCCTGGCTTTCAATATCTTGGGTCTTGATTACTGCATTATACTCTTCTCTAGGCTTGATAAATTCAGTCTTACCCTGCTCATGTCCATTGCTGCAAAGATCATTCTCTAGCCCATTGCTTTGACCATACTACTCCTCTCTTTGCGTCACTCCTCCAGCTCCCCTTTCTACAGTACATCAAACATAAGTCATTTGGGAAGGAACTGGAGGATCATCATGTATTGATCATTGTGACTGGCCGTGACTGCAGGTTTTCACTGTAGTTCCCTTGGGTTAGCAATATGGAGGATAAGCTCATTCATAGTCTGCCCTATGCAGTAGGGAATGGTATCTGCCTTGCTATGTGTCACAAATAGAGGCAGGTAGATGTGTGAACCCAGAGCGTGTTATCAGAAACAGCATTTGAACCCAGGTTAAGACTGCAATGAAGACAAAATGTTTTGTCCAATAACACCTTTTCAGCTTATTTAAAAGCTTGCAATGTTTAAGTCTAAATATGCTAAAAAATATCTCTCCTATGAATTAATGATTAACTTCACACACTGACATAATTACAGTAGCTGTGGGTAGTGATGCAGGGCAGGACTTCACTCTTTTTAAAAAAGGTTCCTGTCATGGTATAATTCCCCACTCTGAACCTTAGCGTCCAAAAGATGGGGTATCAGCATGAATTCCTCTAAGCCCAATTACCAGCTTAGTACTTGTAGCGCTGCCACCAACCAGGAATTCCAGTGCCTGGTCACTCTGGTCTGCAAAACCTTGCCGGGGAACCCCAAAGAACCCAGATCCTCTGGATCTATCACAATGGAAAGTAATTCTTTTCTTCCCACCATTGCCTCTCCCAGGACTCCCTCCCTGGGTTACCCTGGAAGATTCACTGACTGATTCAAAACTCCTTGAATCTAAAAACAGAGAGGAAAATTCAACCTTCTCTCCCTTCCTTCTCTTTCCTCCTCAGAACTCTCCCTGAGAGAGAAGTAATCCTAACGACAGAGAGAATATTAACCTCTCTCTCCCCCCTTCCCTCCTTTCTCCCACCAAGTCCCTGCGTGAATCCAGACCCAGTCCTCTGGGTCTAACCCAGAATAAAAAAAACAACTCACGGTTCTTAAAACAAGAAAAGGCTTTTAATTAGAGAGAAAAACAGTAAAAATATTCTTTGTACATTTAAGATGGATTAGTACAGGGTTTTTCAGCTATAGAACTGCGGAATACCCTCCCAGCTAAGTAACGAGTACAATTTAAATCCTTTCAGCCAAAATACAAATTTGGAGACTCCTCCCAGCCAAATACACAATTGAACTTCTTCCAGCCAAATGCACAATTAAAGCTCCTTCCAGCAAATGCACAATTTGCAAATAATGAAAACAAACATAAAGCCTAACTCGCCTTCATCTACCTAGTACTTACTATTTTGAACTTATAAGAGCCTGTTCGGAGAGACTGAGAGAAACCTGGTTGCACGTCTGTCACTCTCAGAACCCAAGAGAACCAACCCCAGAAACTAACAAAGGGCACACACAACTTCCCTCCCTTAAGATTTGAAAGTATCCTGTCCCCTGATTGGTCCTCTGGTCAGGTGACAGCCAGGCTTACTGAACTTGTTAACCCTTTACAGTCAAGAGATATAAAGTACTTCTGTTCTATTAACTCCTACTATCTGTTTATGACAGTTCCCTTCAAGGATTCAGAATTATAAGGTATGTGACCCATCTGAATATTGCTTTATATGGTCAATACTACACTGATAATTACTAAAAGCTTGTTAGGTTGCACTCTAGATCCATTTCAAGGTCCTGGTAATTATCTCTAAAGAGCAAGGTAAGCCTTTAATAGGCAATTCAAAGACCACCTCTTCTTCCATACTCAAATGCAGTGGCTGAGTTAATGGAAGATGTTTCAACTAACAGACCTCAGAGTTCAGAATCCTTGGCTATAGAATACTCCACCACTGAAGATCAGGATGAGTTAATCTCTTGGCACTTATAAGGTCCAGTGCAAAACTCATGTTTTCAAGATGATCTTCCACAGATAAAGTGATGTGGTGACAACATTTCTCATTAAAAGATGTACTAAGCTCACTTATGAAGGTGGCTTTTGGTAGGGAGGACAGTAATGAGAATCTTCAGATATATAGAATTTTTTTATATAAGGCTTAGCTATCATGTTGATGAGTACATTAAAAATAAAACACATTGCACAAAGAACCAAAAAAAGTGAAAACTGACAAATGTTATAGACTGTTTTACTTTCACTGCAGTCACAAATAAAGAATAAAACTGAAATTACATGGTGCCTGAGAAATAACACCAAGGTAATTATAAAGAGAGAGCGAGAGAGACATAGAAGTGGTCACAGCAAGACAAAGAATGCTTCCTACAAAAAGGTAGCTCATGTAATCTTAATAAGGACAAAAGTTCTTGAGAAGTGTTGGCTTTTTAATCCAGTGACTAGTGTCGTCCTAAGTGATGAAAAATGCTGCGTGTTCTGATACGGTGAACAAATGAGAGTCTCTTACCCCTTCTTCTCACAAAAGGAAGCAGCTATATTGAGAAGCTTCTTACCTAATATGGCTTTTGTTGCTATACTCCACTGGGAGAAATGGAAAGTTTGCTACTTGATGATTTCCTTTCTGTGACTGATCTCTGCCCCAGTCCAAGACATTTTAGTTGTTTGTGGCAGAAGAGATGTACATCAAATGTCTCGGACTGGGGAAGAAGTCAGGATCCACAAAACACCCAGGTTTTGGAAGGAAAGAGGAATTACAAACAGAGCATACAATCTCCTGATGGGCGACTGATCCTCCAACCCGAACTATATTGCCTTTTCTAAACCAGCCCAGATGTTTGCACCACTCCTCCATATAAGCAGGTTTGTATGCCATCAGAGCTTCAGATTTCTATTTCTGCTACAGGATTTCCAAAAAGAAAAGAGGAAGTTAACTCCATCCCATTCTCCTTGAACAGTTTACGTTACCATTCCCTCAAAAGATTTTCATACCCTTTGGAATCCTCAGATGCTTTTTGGAATTCTCTCATTATTTCTGCTGGTAAAGAGAAGGTTTAGATCAAGGCCTACTTATTACGGCCATGCCATAACAAATACATATATTCTGCTGAAACTCCAGTCACTTTTCAAGAGATGTTTTTGTCAGGGATTGACAGGAAAAGGGTTAAATAAAATATCTGATATCAACCAATGGATTAGGGTCACTTTTTTGCGATTGCTCTCTCAGTATGAAACCTGGATGGTCAATACCTGTGCTAGCCATTAGTAGTAACCAACCAAGCAAAGAAACCAACTTGACAGATTAAAAAATGATCTGAGGCAAGTGAAGAAATAATAACGGTTCTGTACAACAAAACAGATATCAGCTTTAAAAAATTTAAGTTATTTTTTACAGTTCTGTACTTAACAGCATTTCAGTTATTCATTTGAAGTGCTATTCTGAACCTGTTTTGCCTTTCTGAGCCAAATGAAATATGGTTGCTGCGGGTCTCCTGGATGGTACAGAAATTGATTTTACAAGGATGTGAACTGTCAGTTCCTTCCTAAATTGAAGACTGACGGAATGACTTGAATGAACGGATGGCATTAAAGTAGGGGGCTTACAACAGACTATGTGAGGACAGAAATTGTATTACTAGTTACAGACGACTTGTTGTTTAATTTAGCAGAGTGTGTGCAAGTAACATATACGTTCACTAATTCCTGTCTCCAGTCCTCCATACTGGGCATTGTCGAGGATTATCCGGCCTTCTGACTACTACCCCATGCTACTTATCCATGTGGGCACAAATGATACTGCGAGGTGTGACGCTGAGCGGATCAAGAGTGACTACAGGGCTCTGGGAGTACGGGTGAAGGAGTTTGGAGATGAGGAAGGACTCTAGGCAGAGAGGCGTTCACCGTTTCGAGGAGGGAAAAGACGGCCTATTTGCAACACAGACTGGCTAACGCTAAGGAGGAGGGGCTTTAAACTAGGTTCGATCAGCGGACAGGGTGAGGCAAAGCCCACAGGTAAGTGGGGAAAGCAGGAAGACCTAGAGATGGGTCAGAAACAGAGGGGAGACGTAGGCTATATGGCAGAGAGAAAGGAAGGGTTGGGGCAAAACTGGGAGGCAGATCAAATCAGTATCTTAGAATGGCCTATTATACAATGGCGAGAAGTATGGTAATAGCAGAAGAACTGGAAAGTGCAATAATATAAATACAACTAAGAACATTGTTGGCATCACTGAACTGGTGGGATAATATACATGATGGAAATGTTGGTGTGGATGGGTATAGTTTGCTCAGTGAAGGATAGACAGGGGAAAAAGGGAGGAGAGGGTCCTCTATATATTAAAAAAATGTACACACCTCTGGACTAGGTGGAGATGGACATAGGACGCGAAGTGTTGAGAGCTCCCTGGGTTAGGAAAAAGGGGAAAAAACAAGGGGATGTCGTGGCTAGGAGTCTTACTACTACAGGCTACCTAACCAGGGTGGAAGACGGTGGATGAGGCTTTTTTAAAGACAACTAACAAAATCATCCAAAGCCCAAGATTTGTGTGAGGGGGACTTCAAATCTAATCCAGCATATATTGTTGGCGAAAATGCGTAGGCACAGACTATCCAAATAGTTCCTGGACCTGGCATTGCAGACAAGCTTTTTAATCAAGAACCTCAGTTAGAAACAAAAGCTACTGAGGGGAAGCGTTCTAGACTTGATTTTAACAATATAAGGAGGGAACTTGTGAGAAATGAAAGTAAAAGGAAGCTTGGGTGAAAGTGGTATGAAATCATAGGAGTTTGCAATTCTAAGGAAGGGGAGGACAGCAAAATAAGACATAGGATTCAGGGAGGCGATTTTGTTAAGCTCAGAGAGCTGATAGGTAAGGTCCCATGGAATCAAAAGGAGGGGAAAAACAACTGAGGAGAGTTGGCAGTTTTCAAAGGACACTATTAAGTGGCCCAAAAGCAAGGCTATTCGATGGGAGTTGAAAATAGAAAAATGTGGCAAAGACGCACCTGGCTTAACCACAAGACTTTGCCTGACCTACAAGAATAAAAAGGAGTCATATAAAAAAATGGAAAAAACTAGTCAGATTAGCAAAGGATGAATATAGCCAACAGCAGAATGCAGGCGCAAAATTAGAAAGCAAAGGCAGAAAAAAAAAAAAAAAAAAAAAAAAAAATACAAATGAACGCAAACTAAGCCTATGGGAAATAGAAGGGAAGCAAAGAAGACTTTTTATCAATACATTAGAAGCAAGAGGAAGACCAAGGACGGGGTAGGGATCCCACTGTCAGTGAGGAGGGAGAACAGTAACAGGAAATTGAAATGGCAGAGATGCTTAATGACTTCGTTCGGTCTCACTGAGAAAGTCTGAAAGGAATGTCTAACATAGTGAATGCTTATGGGAAGGGGGTAGGTTAGAATGATAAAAACTATAAAAAAGACAAGTTAAAAATCACTTAGAGAAGTTATGGGCCTGCCACATCACGACAGTACCATATGAATGCATCCTAGGAATAACTCAAGGAGTAAAAGAGGAGTATCTGAGCGCTCTAGCTATTATCTTTGGAAAGTCAGGAGCGGGAGAAGATTCCAGAAGACTGGAAGACCCGGGCAATATAATGCCCCAGCTATAGGTAGACAACCCCACGGGACACGACCAGTTAGTTAACTTGAGGGGAAGATAAGGGCGTATGACGCCTACACTGGAGGAGGTGGAAGAACGTTAAAAGCTGGGAGAACAATTGTCAGCCCAATCTGATAGTATTCTTTGATAGGATAACGAGCCTGGGATAAGAGAGAAGTCGGTGGATGTGGTATAGCATACTTAAGTAAGGCATTTGATACGGTTCACATATACCTATCGAAACTAGGCAAACTATAATTAGATGGGGCTGACTAATAAGTGGTGCATAACCGTACTCAAGAGAGTGGTTATTAATGGCTCCCAAATCCAGATGGAAGGATACAAGTGGGGTTTCGCAGGGCTCTAGTTTTTGGACGCCGGGCTCTGTTCAATATTATCATCAACGACTTAGAGTGCATAGAAAGTACGCTATTAAGTTTGTAGGACGATACCAAACTGGGAGAATTCAATTGCTTCAGCAGGACAAGGGTCAAAATTCAAATGATCTGGACAAACGAGAAATGGTCTGAGTTAAAGCTGGATGAAGTCAAGGAAAGACAAAGGCAACGTGCCTCGCACTTAGGAAGAAACAACAGTTTCACACATACCCAATGGGAAGAGACTGTCTAGGAAGGAAGTATGGGCAGAAAGAGATCTAAGCTAGGGTCAAGTGGATACACACAAGCTAAATATGAGTCAACAGTGTGATACTGTGAAAAGAAAGCAAACGTGATTGCTGATGATAGACAGGATGGTATGTAAACAAGCACAAAGGTCATCTTTGCGCGATCTACTCTGCGGCTGGTTAGGCCTCACTGAAGTATTGTGTCAATTCCGGGCACCGCATTTCAACGAAAGAATGTGGAAAATTGGAGAGGTCCAGAAAGAGCAACAAGAATGATAAGAGGTCTTGAGAACTATGATAACTAAATGAAGGAAGGTAAAGAATTGGGTTGTTAGTTTGGAAAGAAGAAGACTGAGAGGGGACATGATAGCAGTTTTCAGGTATCTAAACAGGGTGTCATCAGGGGGGGAAAAGAGGCAGAGAAAACTTGTCACCCTTAGGCCTGCTAATGATAGACAAGAAGCAATGGGCTTAAACTGGCAGCAAGGGAGTTTAGTTGGACATTAGGAAAAAGTTCCTAAACTGTCAGGGTA